>NC_091075.1:30606060-30909090 GCF_032405125.1 Capricornis sumatraensis | reverse complement strand
TGAGGAGTGAGTATATCTTTTCCAGTTTTTTTCTTTTTCATTTTCTTGGATAAATGCTCAGAAGTACAGTTGCCAGATCATATGATAGTTCTTCTATTTTTATTTTTTGAGGCTCCTCTGTGCTGCTTGCAACTCCACTATGAAACTATAACCCAGGAACTTTTTCTGCTCTGTGCTCATCCACCAGGGATCTCCTTTTAATGGGTTCTATTCCTCCCTATCAATGAGATTAAAATCAACAAAAACAACAAGGTTTAAAACTCTAACAAAAAATTGGACATAGAACTTTGTTTCCTTCCAATTAGGAGTTAGCATAGGGATCTTGTGACTTTATTTCTGACTCAGTACTTGCTGTCAATAGGAAACTATAGTGACCAATAATGACAGCAGCTTTTGGAGCCTGACAGTTCTCTCCTGTTTTGAGAGTGGTGGGTCCCAGTGAAGGGCTCTGAATCATTAGAAATAATTGATGTGATTGTTCTTGTTGCACTGTCCTCTGTTTTTATTTGAACTAGCTTCTTAAATCTGCTTTTATGTTTCCCATCTTAAGTGCACTTCAGTTTCTGTGCTCATTCTAACTAAACTGAAAAGTGTGTCAATGACTTCTTTCCTCCCAAGATTTAGAGTTAAGTCATCATCCTAGACCCAATGCCTTGGAGATTTAACCTTAAATTCATGTGGAATGCAAGTCACATTTCTATCCCTGTTTCTAAAACCTTTAATGTTGGCCCCTTTGGTGTAAATGTTCATGGGGTTCTGAAAGCAAGAATAATAAGTTGGTTTGCCATTCCCTCTTCCAGATGATGTATTAAAAAGCAGACATTACTTTGCCGACAAAGGTCCATATAGTCAAAACTATGGCTATGGTTTTTCAATAGTCATGTATGGATCTGGGAGTTGGACCAAAAAGAAGGCTGAGTGGCAAAGAATTGATGCTTTTGAACTGTGGTGTTGGATAAGACTCCTGAGAGTCTCTTGAACTGCAAGGAGATCAAACCAGTCAATTCTAAAGGAAATCAACTCTGAATATTCATTGGAAAGACCGATGCTGAAGCTAAAGCTCCAATACTTTGGCCACCTGATGCAGAGTCAATTCACTGGAAAAGACCCTGATGCTGGAAAAGATTGAAGGTAGGAGAAGAAGGGGACAACAGAGGATGAGATGATTGGATAACATCACCAAATCAATGGACATGAGTTCGAGCAAACTCTGGAAGATAGTGAAGGACAGGGGAGCGTGGTGTGCTGCAATCCATGGGGTAGCAAAAAGTAGGACATAACTTAGCAACTGAAAAACACTGATGTAACTAGGTTTCTATCTTACTTTATTCTCTTATAACTTTAATTACATTTTTCAGTGTCAAACACTCCTCTAGACAGGAGTCCTGCTCTCAAACTCAGCTCACACACTAGAAGTGTTTTCCCGAGGAATAAAAGACAAAGCAGGTATAGAGTGTGAGACCATACACTCAGGGAATAAAACTTGATTCTGTTTCCCTTTTCTGGTATCATCTCAGTTTCAAAACTGTAATAATAACTGCAACTAAGGTTTCTATTTTTTCATGTTTACTATATCCGAGCAATTCTTTTCCACAACTCAATCTAAGAAACTTTCAAGATATTTTCCCCCATGTACCTCTGTTTTCTTCAATCATGTCACTAATTTATAAAATGATAAGCCTATGAATAAGCCATGATAATTAAATATAATTAAGGTAAATGCCCTGCTTTTAAAAATATATGTATGTTTAATAACATATATTAATATTATTTTATATTATTTATAATTATTTTATTTTATAAAAGTTATATATATTGTTTTAATTTTAACAGAACCACTGGTATATATTTACACTAAAATAACACAGCATTTAATATATATTGGGACTACTGTTTTTTTTAACAGTAGAAAAAAATAAGAAAAGGAGACAGGAAAGAAGTGATGGAACAGAGTAGTTATGAAATATTCACCGTATTATAGGAATAAATTTGGATCTAGCCTCTGAATGATCTTGAAAATATTTTCATCTCTCCTTCATGGGAACAGATATGTCTTATATACTAGATCTATTATTTCAAAATGCCGTTTTATAAAGTTTGCTAAAGATCTTTTGTCAGCTTAAATACTATCAATCCATTCAAGAAAGAAAGTTAATTTCCACCTTTATTTTCCAATATTTTCAGATTTGCTAAAAATTCAATACTGAGTAACAGAACTTTTTTGCTAGTTTCTCTTTTTTTTTTTAAACCCTCAAGACAATCCCAGGGTGATATATTTCATTCAATTCTGAGAGCAGACCAAACTACTTGAGTAGGTAACATTTAAAACAATTCACTAGACTCTTGAGGTGATTGCTTTTAGGCCCTGGGGCATTGCAGCCACATTATAGAGGGCTCACTGAATGCTTTCAGACTCAGATGACATCATCATACATTTGGTGTCTGTGGTGTTCTAAGAAAGGTACTTCTGTCCTCAAATGTTAATGAGTTGATGATATGATGAAAGAAAGAAAGAAAGTGAAGTCGCTCAGTCGAGTCCGACTCTTTGAGACCCCATGGACTGCAGCCCACCAGGCTCCTCCGTCCAGGGGATTCTCCAGGCAAGATATACTGGAGTGGGGTGCCATTTTCTTCTCCAGGGGATCTTCCCGACCCAGGGATCGAACCCAGGTCTCCCACATTGCAGGCAGGCGCTTTAATCTCTGAGCCACCATGATATGATAGGTTACTCTTATTTGGGAAATTGGTTGAGTATTTCTTTAGCTGTGAACATGGATTTAATGTGTCTTTATAACTTAATAGCTAGTGTTATAGGGATTCCCAGGGGGCACAGGGAGAAAGCAATGGCACCCCACTCCAGTACTCTTGCCTGGAAAATCCCTCGGATGGAGGAGCCTGGTAGGCTGCAGTCCATGGGGTCGCTGAGGGTCGGACATTACTGAGCGACTTCACTTTCACTTTTCACTTTCCTGCATTCGAGAAGGAAATGGCAACCCACTCCAGTGTTCGGAGAATCCCAGGGATGGGGGAGCCTGGTGGGCTGCCATCTATGGTGTCGCACGGAGTCGGACACGACTGAAGCGACTTAGCAGCAGGGGGCACAGTGGTAAAGAATCTTCCTGTTAATGCTGGATGCAAGATATGAAGTTTCAATTTGTGGGTCGGGAAGATTCCCTGGAGTAGGAAATGGCAATCCTCTCCAGTGTTCTCCCTTGGAAAAATTCCATAGACAGAGAAGCCTCTGGACTTCTCAGGTGGTGCTAGTGGTAAAGAATCTGCCTGCTAATACAGGAGACATAAGAGTCATGGGTTCAGTTCCTGGGTTGGGAAGATACCCTGGAGAAGTCCATGGCAACCCACTTCAGCATATTGTCTGGAAAATCACGTGGACAGAGGAGCCTGGAGGGCAATAGTCCATGGAGCTCACAGAGTTGGAGTGATTGAGTGACTCAGCACATACACATATAGCTATCTTGCTGCTGCTGCTGCTGCTGCTGCTGCTAGGTCGCTGCAGTCGCGTCCGACTCTGTGCAACCCCATAGACGGGAGCCCTAGCTATCTTAGACCTATATAAATACAAACTGATGATACCATCTATTAATATTATTGCCAAAAAGCAGCTATTGAAATTTCTATATGAATATATATATATATATATAAAGTAAACAAAATGATACAAAGCTGCTTATACTGTTTGATCTCAACTACAATACAAACACTCAGAAAAAATAAAAATAAAAAACTATCCTAATTGTGGCATTTATTTGAAAAATAGAATCATGGATGACCTATTTTGCTTCTTTATACTTTTCTATACTTTTTCTCCCCTCTCAGAATATACAAAGACATATTTGTATAATCACATATGAATATAAAAATAAAACCTTATTAAATTAAACAATGAATTAAATACAGAAAGTATCAACATTCTGCCAAGGAATGTTCAATTCCCAGCCTTTCCCTCTGGGATCCATCGACTATCCACACCTTCATAAGAACCCTAGTTGGTTAAGCAGGGTAATTCTCCCAATTTACAGCAACAGATACAGAGGCATAATAAGCAAAGAGACTTACCCAAGCTGCCAAAACTAGAAAGTGGTAAAAAATTAGTTTCTCAGGCTCCTATTCAGATTCTTCTCACTGTGCCACATTGTCCTGTTTCCACTTCTGAAACTTATTAGCATAAGTAGTACAAGGTCTGTGCTGTGTGCTTAGTTGCTCAGTCATGTCCGACTCTTTGCAACCCCATGGACTATAGCCTGCCAGACTCCTCTGTCCATGCGAATTCTCTATGCAAGGATACTGAAATGGGTTGCCGTGCCCTCCTCCAGGGGATCTTCCCAACCCAGGAATCACACCCAGGTCTACCGCATTCCAGGAGGATTCTTTACCATCTGGGCCACCAGTAAAGCCCAGGGCAAGATCTGAGGACTGCATTTTCAGAAGCAGTGCTTCAACATTCGTAGTCTTCCCTGGACTTATTCAGCAATATATCTGGACCTATCTTTTGGTTTTAAGTTCTATATGAACTAGTATCAATCTTTCTGTCTTTTCATTCATACATCAAATATATTTTGAGCATTTAACATTTTCATAAGTTTTTCTAAGAGATGGGGGAGGTGTTGCATAAGACAGAAAAGGTCACTGCTTTTGTTTTATGTGCCAAATAATACGGTAATTTCAGGGAGCAAAAGTTTCTGGAATAAAAAAGGTTATATGGAAAGAGCAGATAGGGTGAGTAAAGTACTTGATTAACAAGGGAAGGTAAGGAAGTAACATCATGATTGAGAAAAGACTGGTGACAGGAGCTAGCTACACAAAGAGGCGGGAAAAAACCCTGAGAATGCTAAGGCAGAAGAGAGTCTGGCAACTGAATGAAAAGAAAGAAAGCAAATGTTTCTGGAGTATAGTGAATATGGGAACAGTAATCCAAGAAATATGCGAAATTATATCATGACTGCCAGTAATGAGTTTGACAAATCATTGGACTTATGCAGGGAAATGGCATGAGCTATATATATGCTTTATAATGGTCATTATATGAAGACTAGGTTTTAGAGTGTAAGGGCAGAAGCAGGGACACCAATTAAGAAGTTGTGAAAATAGTCTTAAAACAAGGTAATGGTGTCTTGAATTAGAGGTATAAAGTGGGAAAAAAAAATGAGCAGATTCAAAATATTTATCAAAGGACTTGCTGATATCCTGAATGTTTTAAGTGAAGGGATGAGAGAAATCAAGAATAACTTTGGGGATTTTAACTGAACAATTGGATATGTGATCTGCCATTTACTGATCTAAAGAAGACTAATGAAGAGATGATTTGGAGATGGAGGGAGGAATAAGGACTTTATTCCAGATATGTTCTGTGTCAGAAGACTAGTATATATCAATGTGGAGACATAAATTTGTAGTTAAATAAAAAGTTTTGAGTTTAGGAGAACTTGAGAAGATTTACAGGAAATTTCATCTTGAGGACATGGGTTGTATTTTAAGCTGTGGCCTTGGAGGGATCAGCAGTGGAGGGGGTGGAGAGACAAAGCAGAAATGCCCTGGGTTCAGCAATATTTAGCAGTTGGAAGATACTGAAATATCGACCAATATGCTATGAAAAAAGTCAAGAAAAAGAAGGAGAGGACAACTGCATAAAACATTATTAAGAAGCTGAATAAGATGAAGACAGAGAAGTAGGGACAGAAATGACAGCAGATGGAAGGCTTTTTTATTCAAAATGTCACACTGAGTAAATGACGTTGTACTTCTTATTCCTGATAATTAATATTATAGAGAGTAATTTAAAATGTTATAAGCCCTCAATAAGTCAAAGATAAATTTAAACCATATGTTATTATGTCAGCAATTCCAAAAAGAGTAGAGAAAAAGAGAGAAGGCATCCCAATCTTAAACTGCTTCAGAAGTTTGAACAGCGGGTGAATACTTTGAAACTGCCTGATAAACTGTTCAAAATCTCAATAGGCATGTCAGAAGTAGAATGAGCCAATCAAAGCAATGATTGGTGACACCAGTTGCAGCTTCAGGAGGACACGGGGAAATGGTGCTCATAGAAAGGGCTTAATATAAATGAAACCCTCATTTCTTTAACCAAAGGTTTTTCTGACATCACTTGTGAATGTTCTCAAGTATTTACCTTGAGTTACCAACATTCTAATTACTTCTTCCAGCTGGGAGGTAGAAATAAATGTGCTTGTAATATACAATAAGTTTCCCACAAACAAGTGAGTTCTGTTCCCAAACTATGTTGAGTTGGTGTGAATCCAAAAGCGTAAGTCCAATTTTGTTCCTAGGTCCAACAAAGTTAGCCTAGATAGCCAACTAAGACAGTCAGCTATATAGCACTGCACTGTAACAAGTGCTCACACATAAACGTACATAAAAGAACAGAGAAAATGAAACAGTTTATTGTTATATATAGTACCTTGAAAAGCACAGTAGGACAGTACAATAGCTGCCACAGAGGGACTGGCATTCGTGTTTCCATCTTTGAAAGTTCACAACGTAAATGTTTGTAGGTAGGGACTTACTGTATGGGAAATTTCCTAAAAGGACTTTGGCTGGGTGAATAGTTCATACTTTTCAATGGTGGAAAAATTAAGGAAAATAATAATACACGTGGAATCAAATCAGTAGAAATCGTGCAGGCCCTGAGTTATTCTTATAGGTATTTTTAAACTTAAGGATTTACAGTAATTATTTAATATGAATAAGAAAAGTCAAATATTCCCACAACAATATATGTAAATGTGTTAATGGATCAGTCTCTAAAAGAGTCTTAAGATTTCTGATTCCCAGGTAATTATTTTTAAAATTTGCTTTTAAACCTAATTTTGGTATAGAATGTTAGACAGCCTTACCTACCAGAAGAGCAACACAGTATGAGTAAAGCTACACCATTAGTGAAAGTGAGTATACAATTTTGTTCTACCAACATTTTTCATTTCATGAGGCAAATGGGATGGTAGTATCCACAGGAAATAACTACCTACCATTTTTCATATAAATGGAAACAGAAGTAGTTTTCTATTTCTTATAAAATGGAGAGCAACGGAATATTAAAAGAATGCCTTTAGCCTTTTATATTTTATTCAACCAATTTACACTGAGAGGTTAAAAGATATGAACTAAGTGTGCTCTTTTTTATCTTTAAATGGTTATTTAATTATGAATTACATATAGCAAATCTGGATAAATGTTTAAAAAGACTTAATCTTTCCAGAATAAAGTTGCTTATATTAATGTATAAGGAAAGTAATGACCATACCATGACAAAGGCTATTCTGAATTAGGTGGTTTAAACTCATCACTTGATTTATAAAATTGCCAAATTGGGATAATCAGGCACCACTCAGAGATTTTCTCCAATAACTGAAAACAAAAGTTTCTCATCTTGATAAGTGGACCTAATGATCCAAGTTTAGGCATTTCCAGTGTCTGCAACTGTTGATATTTCTTTCACCCATTCTCGAATCTCATATATTTACTCTTCTGGACATGGCCAAGAGTTTACGAGTTTCTGACTAGAAACCGAGGGAAGCTCTCTAGGTCTGAACTGAGAAAAAGTAAAGCTCAGTTGAATTTGCATGCTTATTCTCCAAAGCCCTGAAAACAGCTCATTTTAAAATATCAAATAAATACCCTTATTTTATGTTTCCCACACGCTTGAAGGTTGAAAATAGTGCTCTGCATCAGGAGTCTTATTTCCATGTCACCCTGTCAAACAGTTGTTGCCTTCAGCTATAAAAGTGCTGCAGTCTTGAGAGTGCCATGCCTGAGTTTTAATTGACTTCAAAGAACATCCACTCAATGAAATGAAACTCGGTGTTGGAAGGAGATTGTCCCAAGGCAAATCAATAAGGTCATTTTAGGGGCTCTAAGTTTGAGAGGGAGTTCCCTCTAGTATATTCTCTCATATGCATCCAAATCTTTTTACTGTTTTTTTTTTTTTTGTAAGAAGTCTAAGTCCATATTATCCCTTTCTTTCATGTGTAGCTATCATTCAGGTGGTTAATTTAAGGGCATTGTTGGATCACTTTAAATGAGAAGCACTGAAATCCACTTTTGATTTACGTAATAATTTCTTTAAAATGATAGATCTCCAAAATGTTTATGTTGTGATAAGGGTAATGTTAATTCTCAGTAAGTCTGGAGTAAGACATTATAAAATACTTATTCATTTTTCCCCTATAGCAGGATACCGTTTCCTCAGAAACACATCTATTAATATGATATGTTCAATTTGCATCATGACAAGGTCTCTTATGCTTCATTTCTGATGGAATTTTAAAATATCCACATAGTTGTATATATCAGTGGTTCAAAATATTTGTATGTAAAAAGACTTGTAAATTCTTAAGTGTAAGGTTATTTAGATATGAAGTGATTTTGAGAAGATAAAATTTAGCAATTGTGAGAGACTTATTAGGAGCTATAAAGTGTTAGTCCCGATCACTCTCTAAATATAGCCTATATTCATATGTTGGAGATTTTAATTAACATATATGCTTTCAGCAAGAGGTCTTATATGGTCATCACATTTATTTATAAGACATTTAAGGAAAGGAAACCTTTAAATAATTCCCAAATATCCTTGCAGTGCCTCAAAGACTAATTATTCTTCTGAGATAGCAGATTTCTTTAAAGGAACATTATAAAAAAATGTTATTTACAATGAAAATAGTACTTCATCCTTTAGACGTAGTGTTTTGCCTGGAAAGCATAGGTCTTAGTTTTAAAATAATGACAAGCTTGGCAGTGAGGATACCAGGATACCAGAGGATCACTGAGCCTTCCCTGCTTTGCTGTCATATTTGATTTCTTCAAACAAATGAACTATTGGCAAAAAAAAAAAAAAGAACATTATATTGAACACACGTCAACTGATGTAGTCCCTAGTTACTTACAAAGCTCATAGGATTTTGAATAATTTGACTGCTGGCTTTGTAAAAAAAAAAATCCCCATTGCCTATTGAGTGGTATCAGAAACATTTTCATCAATCACATCAAATTTGGTTTTTTAAAGATAGTAAACAATTCAGATAATTACTAGGTTTTAATAGCCTCTTGAGAAATCTGTGTGCAGGTCAGGAAGCAACAGTTAGGACTGGACATGGAACAACAGACTGGTTCCAAATAGGAAAAGGAGTACATCAAGGCTGCATATTGTCACCCTGTTTATTTAACTTTTATGCAGAGGACATCATGAGAAACGCTGGACTGGAAGAAACACAAGCTGGAATCAAGATTGCCGGGAGAAATATCAATAATCTCAGATATGCAGATGACACCACCCTTACGGCAGAAAGTGAAGAGGAACTAAAAAGCCTCTTGATGAAAGTAAAAGAGGAGAGTGAAAAAGTGGGCTTAAAGTTCAACATTCAGAAAACGAAGATCATGGCATCCGGTCCCATCACTTCATGGGAAATAGATGGGGAAACAGTGGAAACAGTGTCAGACTTTATTTTGGGGGGCTCCAAAATCACTGCAGATGGTGACTGCAGCCATGAAATTAAAAGGCGCTTACTCCTTGGAAGAAAAGTTATGGTCAACCTAGATAGTATATTCAAAAGCAGAGATATTACTTTCCCGACTAAGGTCCATCTAGTCAAGGCTCTGGTTTCTTCCTGTCGTCATGTATGGATGTGAGAGTTGGACTGTGAAGAAGGCTGAGTGCCAAAGAATTGATGCTTTTGAACTGTGATGGTGGAGAAGATTCTTGCGAGTCCCTTGGACTGCAAGGAGATCCAACCAGTTCATTCTGAAGGAGATCAGCCCTGGGATTTCTTTGGAAGGAATGGTGCTAAAGCTGAAACTCCAGTACTTTGCCACCTCATGTGAAGAGTAGACTCATTGGAAAAGACTCTGATGCTGGGAGGGATTGGGGGCAGGAGGAGAAGTGGACGACAGAGGATGAGATGGCTGGATGGCATCACGGACTCGATGGACGTGAGTCTGAGTGAACTCCGGGAGTTGGTGATGGACAGGGAAGCCTGGCGTGCTGCGATTCATGGGGTCACAAAAAGTCAGACACAACTGAGCGACTGAACTGAACTGAACACTGTATTTAATGCTGTATTTAATACTGTATTGCATATCAAGAGGAAGTCATCCCTATCCCATCTAGTGATGTCCATCATTATCAAGGTGGGATTAGTCTATTTTTATAATGGAAGTTCTCTTTTTTGTTCCATCCGTTTGTTTCCCACACACTGACAGCCTTGCTAAGGCATGAAACTTCTGTGCTCTGTGCATCGAGTCTCTCATTTCTCCATCCTTGTGACCTGATTCTTGCATGGATCTAGTGAGTCTTGTGTCAACTGTCTCCCTAATCTGAACAATACCTACTTTGTCTGTGCACAGGGCATAGACAAGGTATTAGTTGCTTTGGTTGTCATAACAAACTGGACAGCTTAAGACAAGAAAAATTTAGTGCATTACAGTTTTGGAGCCTAGAAGTCTGAAATCAAGGTGTTTGCAGATGTCCCTCTGAAACTGTGGAAGGAATCTTTCTTTACTTCTTCCTAACTTTTAATAGTGGCTGACAATCCTTAGTACCCTTTGACTTGTAATTATATCTGTCCAGTCTCTGCTTTTTTCACCACATGGACATCTTTCTGCCATCTTCCCTCTGAGTGTGTCTGCTTAAGTTTCCCTTTTAAAAAAGAACATTAGTCGTACTGAATGAGGGTTCACTCTAATTGCCTTACCTTGGCTTGACTAAATCTACAAAGAGTATATTTCCAGATAAGGTCACATTTTGAGTTACTGTGGTCAGGACTTCAACATATCTTCTTCTGTGGAGTACAGTTCAACCCATAACAAAGAATATAGTTTGCTTATTTTTTAAAAGATTATTTTCAGAGGTGAGGGATATACTCCTAGACATAAAGAGCAGAAAGACGAAATTCTGATTTGTTTGTTTGTACGTTCTGTTTGGTAAGGAAATTTTGGTGTCTTCAATTGCATTATTTACAGTCTTTTAAGTCTACACTATTTAGTACATTGTTTGTCAAATAAAAAGAATTCTTGTCATCATAAGACATATCACTGATTATTGAATTTCCAACGTAATATATGTCATAAAATCAACAGAGTACTTGCTAGTTGCTAGATCCTTAGGGACATTTAAATAGGACAGGCAGTCAAAACAGTGAGGCTTTAACATTTCTTTCCCCATCAATTTCTTTATATATATATCTCTCAAATATTCAGCCTTTAGAGTATGTTTCTTCCTTAGTCATTTCACCTCTGCCTTTTATTCTTCCTTTTACCAAGTCCTAGAGCTTTGAATTGTGGTGATTTATTCCAGGAAACAAAAATAGCATTTTACTTTACCATAGCATCTGTCAAGGAATGGACATGCTGTTTCTGCCTTCCACTGAGCCATCTCTGCTTCACTGATAATTAATGTGTTTTTGCTGTTACCAAACAGTACCTGCATAGGGTAATATTTTCAGGTGCCATAAAAGTCATTTTACCTGAAAGTGTCATTGATTTACTTGTGGCAATATAGGATTCCTTGATTAAGAGTTTGACAAATCCCCACTGAAGCTGCATAATAAATCAATCTTTTACTGGAAAAGCCTGAGAGGGGGGTAAGTGAAGATTCTATACATTAATACCTGGGGGAGAGTTACTAACCTCTGTTCTCTGGTGATCAATCACCTTGGCTGGGTTGGACTGACAATGTCTGGAGGTCATCTGGTTAATGAGACAGCACTGGGAAAGTCCTTTCCAGGATTACATTGTATCAGTCAATCATTAACATCCATATTAGACACACAGATCCATTTGCTACATTTGAGGAACAATCTAGTGAAATATATTCAGAGTGGACTAATGATTATGAATGGATTACATAAAAAACAGTTAAGAAAATATGACTTTGCTCTTAGAGTACCTTCATTGGGAAGAATTATAACAAAGTTGGCTTGAGGTTTTGTTATCCCACCCTGACTTTTTTGAATACCAATTAACAGTTGAGAAATTACATTATTTTTATTTTAAGTGGATCAATAGTGGCGATATCAATATTTGATTGAGATTGCAACACTGTTGACCAAATATCAACATGTAGAACATGGAGGTCTGGAAATTATCTCAGGAATATGTGTGCTTGAAAAACATGGAAACCAAACTTCAAATAAAGAAAACATTTACCTTGCATGGTTCTTTTCCTTCTTTCAGGAATATTACTTTTGGCTATTAACTGCAGGGATGAATTAAAATGCATACCTTTCTTTGTTTTCTGAGAAAATAAAAGTGGAAAAGGAGTTAAGGCCCAGTGCTCATTTAGATTTCATTTTTAATCTCTGATAAACAAAGCAAATTACTTTATTTCTCTCAGATAAATAGCAGACATCATTCATCTTTATATACTCAGAAACTAGTAAGGAGACACTTGGAAACTGTTTCGTAAACAGTTTTTTCCTTTGTTTTATTTATAACAATTTAAAATTATTCAAATCTCATACAAAATTGATATTCACTACTTGTCTTTCTAAAGAAGAAAAAATCTTTAAATTTTACCCAAGATCATCTATCTTTCTGTGATACTGAAGTATAAACACATACCTTATAGGAAGGCACATTTATAATTTAGTATCTGATATAAGTGCACATTTACATAAAACTGACTTAGACTGATAAAATGCTGAAGATTTCTATAGCTATTAATGTTAGAATTTTCTGTCATAGTTGTCTGATAATTTCATTTTTTTCTCCTTCTCAAAGTATGTGAATAATATACTTTTAAGTTTCTGTTTCTGTATTATACTTGTCTGTTTATAAGTCTATCTCCTGATGTAATTTAAATTTCTGGAGATTGTTGATACTATCATGTTCATTTAAACATAAGTGATTGGAAATAGTCATAATTCATAACTGATCATTTTTTTGCACATCCAGTTGATTTATAAAATACAGCTTAATTCATAGTTTTAGCAACTTTTACTACACTTAAAATATTTGTACACAGGCTCCTCTTTTAGTTATAATTAATTATAAGTAAACCATTTACTTATAATTAATGCATGAATGAATTTTAAGTTTCATAACTGAGGTGTTCTTAAGAGAAGCCTTCTGAAAATATTTTCTATCTACAGATACAGATTAAATTGCTTTTTATTTATTAAACTTATTTTGTGTGTACTTTCTGAATTTCTGTATATACTACTTAACCTAAAACTAACCTAGTAACCCTACATGCCACATGATCCCTGTGGCAGGATCCGTTTGTCCAAGGATAGCTTCACTGCTATCAGCAATCACACAGGGTCTTCTGCTGTGTGACTTTTCCACCCCCATCACATGGTAAGGCTTCCCTGTGGCTCTGCTGGTAAAGAACCTTGCTGCCAGTGCAAGAGATGCAAGAGACATGGGTTCCATCCCTGCGTTAGGAGGATCCCCTGGAGAATGAAATGGCCACTCGCTCCAGTATTCTTGCCTGGAAAACCCCATGGACAGAGGAGCCTGGCAGGCTCCTCTGCCCATGGGGTCAAAAAGAGTTGGACACGCCTGAGTGTGCTTGCACATGTCAAGTGGTAAACTCAGGCACCTTTCCCTTGCACCTGGTATGGCCTGCTTTTCTCAATTACATCCGTAGAAGATGGTGCACACGATGCTGCATGCTTTCTGAGGCTCAGGAAAGGAAGTCTTGCAGCTCCTGCCTCAGTCTTTTGGAATCCTCATTTCTTCCTCTTGGAATGTATCCTCTCAGAACTCCCCTGGCTGCTTTGAGAAATGTCAGTCCCATGAAGGGAGGAGGAGATATTAGAGTTAACCATCTTAGCTGAGCTCACATCCATGTTATCCCAGCACAGGAGTCAGTTATGTCACAGAAAAAGCTTCCAGATGACACTGGTCCCAACTCACCTGAGACACCAAATGCCCCCAGATGTTTCAGTTTGCAGCCAAGGTTCCAAACATTGTGCAGCAGAGATAACCCAACCACTGTTTCTTTCCTGAACTCCTGACTCACAGAATCTATATTTGTGTGATACTGCTAAAATTGGGTGAGTTATTGGAACACTTTCTCAATAAATACATAATATTCTTAAATATCTACTTCTGTAAAACATTGAATATAATGCAATGGACTATTTCTATACCACATATGAGCTTTCTTAATATTTTTAAAATAAAATATTATCAGAGATCATATGTAAAGTAATAACATATGGGAAATATAGGGCTATCTCATCATTACCATATTAAACAAGATAAATCAATCAGACAAACTAATTCCCTGATCCTGTACAATGTTACAAACCTCCATCCATTAGATCTCTATCAGATCTAATTCCTTGAATCTATTTGTCACTTCCACTGTATAATCATAAGGGATTTGATTTGGTCATACCTGAATGGCCTAGTGGTTCATTTAAATCTGAATTTTGCAATAAGGAGTTCATGATCTGAGCCACGGTCAGCTCCCAGTCTTGTTTTCACTGACTGTATACAGCTTCTCCATCTTCAACTGCAGAGAATATAATCAATCTGATTTTGGTGTTGACCATCTGGTGATGTCCATGTGTAGAGGTGTCTCTTGTGTTGTTGGAAGAGGGTGTTTGCTATGACCAGTGTGCTCTCTTGGCAAAACTCTGTTAGCCTTTCCCTGCTTCACTTTGTACTCCAAGGCCAAATTGGCTTGTTACTCCAGGTATCTCTTGACTTCCTACTTTTGCATTTCAAGCCCCTATGATGAAAAGGACATCTTTCTGGTTTTTTTTTTTTTTTTTTTTATGTTAGAAGATCTTGTCGGTCTTCATAAAGTCGATCAACTTCTCTCTGGCATTAGTGATTGGGGCATAGACTTGGATTACTGTGATATTGAATGGCTTGGCTTGGAAACAAACTGAGATCATTCTGTCATTTTTGAGATTGTACCCAAGTACTGCATTTCAGACTCTTTTGTCACCTGTGAGGGCTACTCCATTTCTTCTAAGGGATTCTTTCCCACAGTAGTAGATGTAATGGTAATCTGAATTAAATTTGCCCATTTAGGTCCATTTTAGTTCACTGATTCCTAAAATGTTGATGTTCACTCTTGCCATCTCCTGTTTCACCACTTCCAATTCACCTTGATTTATGGACCTAATATTCCAGGTTCCTATACAATATTGTTCTTGACAGCACTGGACTTTCCTTTCACCACCAGACACATCCACGACTGGGTATCATTTCCATTTTGGCTCAGCCTCTTCATTCCTTCTGGGGCTATTTCTTGGCTCTTCTCCAGGAGCATATTGGGCATCTTCCAACCTGGGAAATTCATCTTTCAATGTCATATCTCTGCCTTTTCATACTGTTCATGGGGTTCTTAAGGTAAGAATGATGAAGTGGTTTGCCATTCCCTTCTCCAGTGGACCACATTTTTTCAGAACTCTCCACCATGAACTGTCTGTCTTGGGTGGCCCTACACAGCATGGTTCATAGCTTCAGTGAGTAGAAAGGAGAGATAAGAAAGCCTTCTTAGGTGAACAATGCAAAAGAATAGAGGAAAAGAATAGAATGGGAAGACTAGAGATCTTTTCAATAAACTGAAAGCTACCAAGGGAACACTTCATGCAAAGATGGGCACAATAAAGAACAGAAATAGCATGGACCTAACAAAGGCAGAAGATATTAAGAAGAGGTGCCAAGAATACACAGAAGAATACATGGAAGAACTATGTAAGAAAGATCTTAATGATCCAGATAACTGTGATGGTGTGATCACTCACCTAGAGCCAGGCATCTTGGAATGTGAAATCAAGTGGGCCTTAGGAAGCATCACTATGAACAAAGCTAGTGGAGGTGATGGAATTCCAGCTAAGCTATTTCAAATCCTAAAAGATGATGCTCTCGAAGTGTTGCACTCAATATGCGAGCACATGTAGAAAACTCAGCAGTGGCCACAGGACTGGCCACTGTTTTCATTCCAATCCCCAAAATGGGCAATGCCAAAGAATGTTCAAACTACCACACAGTTGCACTCATTTCACATACTAGTAATGTTACACTAGTAATGCTCCAAATTCTCCAAGCAAGTAATGTGATACTAGTAATACTCAAAATTCCCCAAGCAAGATGTGAACCATGAAATTCCAGATGTTCAAGCTGGATTTAGAAAAGACAGAGGAACCAGAGATCAAATGACCAACATCCACTGGATCATAGAAACAGCAAGAGAATTCCAGAAAAACATCTATGCCAAAGCTTTTGACTGTGTGGATTACAACAAACTGTGGAACATTCTTAAAGAGATGGGAATACCAGACCACCTTACCTGCCTCCTGAGAAACCTGTGTACAGGTCAAGAAGCAATAGGTGGAACCAGACATGGAACAATGGACTGGGTCGAAATTGGGAAAGGACTATGTCAAGGGAGTATATTATCACCCTGCTTATTTAACTGATATGCAGAGAACATTATGCAAAATATTGGACCATAAAGAAGGTTGAGCACTGAAGAACTGATGCTTTTGAACTGTGGTGTTGGAGAAGATTCTTGAGAATCTCTTGCATTACAAGGAAATCAAACCAGTCAAAGGAAATCAACCCTGAATGTTCTTTGGAAGGACTGATGCTGAAGCTAAAGCTCTAATACATTGACCATCTGACTCGTTTGAAAAGACCCTGATTCTGGGAAAGACTGAAGGCAAGAGGAGAAGGAGATGACAGGGGATGAGATGGTTAGATGACATCACCGACTCAATGGACATGAGCTTAAGCAAACTCCAGAAGATTGTGACAGATGGGGAAGCCTGCTGTGCTGCAGTCAATGGGCTCGCAAAGAGTCAGACACGCCTGAGTGACTGAACAACAACATCCCTCATCTGGACTTTTATGAAAAATAATACTAAATATATAATCTGAAATCAAGATATTTAAAACCTTAAAGCCTCATAGTTAAAATAATGAGTAGTGTATTATTATTATAAAATAACAGCATTATTTTGATTAAAACATGCCTTCTTTTGATTTTATGTGTTTATTATCTAGTTCATTTATTTAATTATATAAATACTGGTGTATTTAATGCACTGTTGAGGTTTTCTCAAGAAATAAAAGCTGTTCTCCCAACCATATTTCAGTTGTTTCCTTTAATTTAGTGAGGTCCAGAGTAAATTATAGATTAATTGTGGTAAGTTTGATCACATAACTATTTTCATTCCAAATACATATGAATCTTGGCAGAGCTGTAATAAGAGTAAATATTTAAATAATGTCGATGATTAGCCAGGCATCTTTCCAAATAATCAGAGATCTTTACTATATCTTCATAATAACAGGGATGCCATAATATGCTACACTTTTTATTCTTTTTTTTTTTTTTAACAGAAGAGGAAAGTGAGGCGTAATTTACCTCAGTTCACTCAACTAGGAAGTGTTGGAGCTGGGATGAAATCTTCGCCATCTGTCTCCAGAGACTGAGCTCTGAAGCCCCACACTGTTGTCTCTGCAAAGGTAGAAAAGCAAAGCAAGAAAAGAGTTGGTTAGAATTTAATGAACGCCCCAGTTAAAATGAAGTTAGAGCCTTTATAGATTCTCTTGCAATCATTTTAGCTTTGATGCCATGCTATAACTTCAAAATTCAACAGTTGAATTGTTTTAAGGTAAAAAGGAATTGAAGTCACTGGGCACCTTGTTTATATAAAAGAAAACTGAAATTCTGTTTTGTTTTTATGAGTTTATACAAATCATAATTAATATAGTGAAGAATAGAATTAATGTTACATTGCAAGGGACAAAGAACACCAGGACACAGAAGGCGTCTGGCTTAGCGTCCAAAGGAGAGGCAGCTGTGCTTTGAAACACGGGCATGTAGCACCATGACCTGCCCGATACGCGGCAATTCAACGCCTGACAGCGTGCACACCTGAACTTCTTTCTAACTGGTCCTCTCCACATGCACTTCACCTTGTACACACAGCTTCAATAATTACTGCCTTGTCAACATGTAAAATCTTCATGAAAAGGCTTAACATAATTGCAATCTGTTAATAGGACTCCTCTTTATCTTTTCATTGCCTGTGCCAATGGCATTTCTTTATAGTTAATTTCATATCTTTAATGGACAGTATAAAATACTGTATTCAGAAAATGACCACTTTTACTATTCACTTAAAAAAAAAATTGAATTTGTAGCTAATTCCCGCAACTTCTGAAGAAAGGAAATGACTAATGCTATTAAATCAAAGCCCTATCTTTAAATCTAATTATGTGAGGCAAAGGTATGAATATCATTATTAATATCATTCTAGTAATCTGATTGAATATTTTTAAAAATTTATTTGATGATTACATATTTCTTTCTCTATATCTCTCAAGTCCTCCCCCAAATCCATTTCTTCTAACCTTCTCCCTTACCTCCAGCTCCTAATTCCTTATAAATCTCTCTTTGAAGGAAAGAAAAGTCAGTCAGACTTGATTAGATCATTTGAGCAATGCTTTGGTTTCCAGCATTCAGAACTAACTCCTGTTTATTGACCACACAAGCCTCCAGAAATGGCCAGCATGCCCAGCAGTGCAGTATTTGATACAAGCTCACTGAAGTGGCTATTTCCCCATGTACTCCTCTCTCTTTCCTTTGTTACTAAGATGGATGTAAGGCATAAATCAGTTAATTTCAGTTCCCTACAACTCTACCAGATCCTAGCAACTGTTCTTGGAATATCAACTGCACAAACTTCAAGCAATTATAAGAAACTTAAAGCTCTTTCTTTTCTTCTTAACTTTTCAAGTGTTCCTTTTAATATTATTACAGTAGTCTTTGCTGAAACAAAAGGCAGTTGATAGGTGTCTGAGGAAGACAAAGATTCTATATTGTGGACAAAACTGGAGAGACTTAATGTTTGTTAGCAGAGATGTTCTGGGTTGGAATTATAATAAACAAGTTTATCTAAGGCTTGGACATGAGAACTCTATCTAGAAATGCACTTCAGAGATTTATGGTGAGTTGGAATGGGGCAGAAAGAGAAGCATTTAGAGGAAACAGGGAATGTCTGGAATTATCACTCTAGTTTATTGTGGTTGAAGATGGGAAAATTATTAAATTAGACTCACAGTACAGAATTACATATTACCCTCAATTATTTATACCAATCGATATTCTATTCTTTATAGGAAAAATGACTGTATATTTACTAAAAGGATGAAAGGAATAGGTGATTATACCTTACTGGTAAAATTCTAAAATAAACTTTTATACAGTGATTTGCTCATTTATTTTTAGCTTATTCTGGAAAGAATTTGAATATATTGATGCTCAAAAATGTATATAATTTAAGGCTAAACCAAATACTTGAAGAATAATGTATATTTTAATAGTAAAGACAAGATAAACAGTCTGAAATTAGTATCCTTAAGACACCTCATATGCTATCAAATGACAAAAAAAACTGGTTTTAAATTTACAAAATGTCAAAGCAATAAGCACAGTTGATGTAACATTCTTAGTTTTATAGATAAATATCTTTTTTTTTTTTTTTGGCTGATAAGATATGATCCCAATTTTCTGCATGAAGTGAAAGCACACGGAGGACATCTATGACACCATGAATAATATCCCCCAAATAGACACAATATCAAAGTTCAAGGTACACTTAAGTAAATAGATGTAGGAAATCTTTGTGTATTATTCCTGTAATGGATTTTTAAATCTGTGATCTTTAACAGCTCTAAGCCAACTACAGGAGCTTTGTTTAACAATGTGATTATCACTACTTCTTCATACTGTTACAGAAATTTATATTGTTGGAAACCAAAAAGCATTCTAAGGACTTTTTTTCAGTGCTGGCCTTGTGTTGGGAGATGAATATAAAGTGAAGCAATTCAGACATGACCTCTACTTGGGCTCTATTTCTGTCTATCTGTTTTCTCACTTACCTTTCTTGACCTATGCTATTTGACCTATGATCACTTTTATTGTATTTGTGATAAAAATTTCTAGTTTAGGTCCCTGTTTCAAATACATTTCTGATCATTTTTTGGTCCCAGCCTCACAGCTTGTGTCTGCCATTATTTCATTTGTGCAAAATCTTGGCATTCTTAACCTCTTTGATATTTTATGACTGCTGAAGTTTGGAGGTAGAAATAAAGAGAAGGAGAAAAAGGACACAAAAGAAAGTCTAAGATAAAGTGGGTACAGGAGGGAAGTAGAAGAACACAACAGTCATATAATTTGTTCACACAGTGCTAGCTAGCCTAGGAGACTAAAGGAAGAAAGTTAGATTGTCAGGTCAATTACATATCATTGTCCTTGAAAGCTGAAGTAATCCTACTCATATTTTAAAAATTGATCAGAAATGCATGTAATTTTTCATTAAACTCATATACTTTCTTAATAAAGTTACTGAAATTCTGTATGTTGTTCCAGCCAAGTAATCATATATAATAATGATCAAATACTATTCATAAGAATTTGCTTTCATAAGAAAGGACAAAACTAAAACAAAATGAACAGAGCACTACTACCCTAACGAAAACTTTACTGAGAAGAAGATATTTAAAGCATATAATAATCTCAAATACTCTAAATGATAGAACAAATTTTTTGGTTGTCATGAAGAGACCAGAAAACCTTCTCTATTATGCTAACCTAATTGGATTGGATTATTTCCTTTGAATTTGCATCTTTGATTCTTCCCTTTCATTAACTTCCCAAATGAAAATCATCAGGAAATCTCCTCCAGAATGTATCCTGACTCTGACTTCTTCTTACCATCTCCTCCTCCATATCTTTCAGTTCAATTCAGTCGGTCAGTCGTGTCCGACTCTTTGCGACCCCATGAATTGCAGCACCCCAGGCCTCCCTGTCCATCACCAACTCCCGGAGTTCACCCAGACTCACGTCCATCAAGTTGGTGATGCCATCCAGCCATCTCATCTTCTGTCATCCCCTTCTTCTTCTGTCCCCAATCCCTCTCAACATCAGAGTCTTTTCCAATGAGTCAACTCTTTGCATGAGGTGGCCAAAGTATTGGAGTTACAGCTTTAGCATCATTCCTTCCAAAGAACACCCAGGGTTGATCTCCTTCAGAATGGACTGGTTGGATCTCCTTGCAGTCCAAGGGACTCTCAAGAGTCTTTTCCAACACCGCAGTTCAAAAGATCAATTCTTCAGCACTCAGCTTTCTTCACAGTCCAACTCTCACATCCATATGTGACCACTGGAAAAACCATAGCCCTGACTAGACGGACCTTTGTTGGCAAAGTAATGTCTCTGCTTTTGAATATGCTGTCTAGGTTGGTCATAACCTTCCTTCCAAGGAGTAAGTGTCTTTTAATTTCATGGCTGCAGTCACCATCTGCAATGATTTTGGAACCCAGAAAATAAAGTCTGACACTGTTTCCCCTGTTTCCCCATCTATTTCCCATGAAGTGATGGGGCCAGATGCCATGATCTTCGTTTTCTGAATGTTGAACTTTAAGCCAACCTTTTCACTCTCCTCTTTCACTTTCATCAAGAGGCTTTTTAATTCCTCTTCACTTTCTGCCATAAGGGTGGTGTCATCTGCATATCTGAGGTTATTGATATTTCTCCCGGCAATCTTGATTCCAGCCTGTGCTTCTTCCAGCCCAGTGTTTCTCATGATGTCCTCTGCATAAAAGTTAAATAAGCAGGGTGACAATACACAGCCCTGACGTACTCCTTTTCCGATCTCACTGGAACCTCCATGTCTTTAGTCCAGACTATTACTTTCTCTTGTCTGAAATACTACAATAATCTCTGATATGGTCTCTTTCTCTTCTTGATTCCAAAAAATCTATTCACTACACAACAGTCAGGGACACTATTTTAGTGCAATCATGCCAATGAGATATCACCTCATATTGGCCAGAATACGTATCATCAAAAGATTGTAAAAAAACAAATGTTGGTGAGGATGCGGAAAAGAAGAGAACTCTTATTCTCTGTTGTGGAGAATGTACATTGGTGCAGTCACTGTGGAAAACAGTGTGGAGGTTTCTCAAATAACTAAAAATAGAATTACCGTATGATTTGGCGATTCCACTCCTGGGTATATATTAGAAAAATATTATAACACTAATTCAAAAAATACATACACATCAATGTTCATAGCAGCATTATTTACAATAGCCAAAATATGAAAACAGCTAAAGTGTCCATCAACAGATGAATGTCTAGAGAAGCCATGGAATGAATTGTTTCCATTTACAGCAATGTGAATTGACTTGAAGGGTATTATGCTAAGTGAAATAAATCTGACAGAGAAAGACCAATGCTGCATGATTTCACTTATATTTTGAATTTAAAAAAATACAAGAAACTAGTGAATAACACAAAAGAGAAGCAGATATAGAGAACAAACTAGTAGTTATCAGTGGGGAAAAGCAACATAAGGGTAGAGGGAAAAGTTATTATGGGATTATAGAGAATCATGTGTGAAATTGTTGAAAAATTTAAAGCACTAGATTATTTAAAGACTCTTTCCTTCAAAAGACAAATGTGAAG
The DNA here is from genome assembly GCF_032405125.1 of Capricornis sumatraensis. Lineage (NCBI taxonomy): Eukaryota > Metazoa > Chordata > Mammalia > Artiodactyla > Bovidae > Capricornis > Capricornis sumatraensis. The sequence goes on along the minus strand of NC_091075.1, from coordinate 30,886,619 downwards.
AAAAAGTAACTAGAGAAGGAACATCATATTTCACATCTACGTGGAGTAAAACAGATATGAAAATATAGAAGTGTAAAATTTATGCAAAATAAAAATCTACGCATTCATTTTTAAGCTAAAAACCAAATAAAACATTGTGCTATCATGCCAAACTTCTATCCCATGAACTCAATGTCCCATCAGGCCATCCAAGGTTTGCACCCCTGTTCCTGTCCCTCCAAAGGCACTTTCTGCACCTCTCCCCATTGTTCACACTGCTCCAACCACACTGGCTTTCTCGGGGTAGGAGAACTTCAGCTGTTCTTACTTTGCCTAGATACTACCTCCCGGAGAGAGCCACAGGACCACAGAAGTTTCTCCAAAATGCCTTAAAGTATATGCTTAAATGTTATTTTAGGAAGGACTTTGCTGTCTCTTTTAATCTTTTAGTAAAGGAGGAAATAAAACAGGCTCTATCTTGAAAGCAGGACTCCATCTTGAGCTGGACTGTGGGTGCTGAGCTATATGGCCAACGTATCTATGGAAACGACATACCAACTTGAAAACCAGGCCCCAGGAAAGAAGGGCCCCAGGAAAGAAGAGCCCCAGGGCTCTCCATCACCTAAAAGAATATCCTAATTATCTGTGTAACCAAATAGAATCACACATTCTATTATGCTTATTGGGGAATGACTACAAGCCTATTGATAATTGTCCACTGTTAACTAGTTAGGTTTAAGGCATATGAATCATGGGTTGACTTTGATTATATCTTTCTTTTTCCTTTGTTCAGACTTGTTTCAGGGAATCTGAGGAGGTGGGTTTGGGCACGTACACTTAGGGTATATAAGGTTTTCACAAAAACTGGTCAGGGTCCTTGGTTAAGAGGAGACTCTGCCTTGGGCCTGCCAGTATAATAAACTGCACTCCGTTTTCTGCATTATCCTTCTGAGTGAGTTTGTTTCCCGGAACCTGTGGCTACAACATTATTCCATCTTACCCTATATTTTTTCTTTCAGTTCTTTAGACACTTTTAAATGTGTACTATGATATCAAACATATTAAAGAAGGTAAAAATATGTATATGTGTAGAATTTAAAGAAGCAAATTAAATGAATATGCCTGCTACTCAGTAGAAGGAGCATGATTTTATCAACCCCTGTGAAGCATCTATGTACCCTTCACAGACTGCACATACTTTACACCACATCCTTGTCCCTGACGCCCAACAGAAGAACCTACTATGATTTTAGTTTCATGCTTTTTTCAATAGGCTTACCCCATATGTTTGTACAACTGAAAGATATATTACTTAGTCTATTTTCTATGAAAAGAATGATACTTTCAGGTAATCTATGGTTTTTTGCCTCAACAAAGTGCTATTCTGATTCATCCATATTGATTCAGATAGATAAGACAGATTAAATTCTACTACTTAATCTATCACATGAATATCAATAATTCTGAAAGGCCTGAGATTTAATCCTACTCGAGGGCTAACCAGTTAACCTGTCACAGTTTCATGACTGTTGCTAGAAGACACAAAACCTCTTGGGTCAGAGAAAAAGAACTTTATTTCTCACACAAAACAAGCAATAGGAGTAACAGAATCTTTGCTCAATACCCCAAGCCCCAGTTTCCACAGGACAACAAGAGGAGGGCCAAGTGATCCTTGCATGCACAGTGGATTGTGTCACAGGAAAGAACACTGAGATTATGAATACAAATCTTTTGTAAAGAGTATTTAGCATTTTTGCCCTTAGCTGTCCAGGAAAGAAAAGGAAAGAAAGAAAAGATAGCGCTAAGTCGTGTCCCAGAACAAGATGTGCAGAAACATTAAAGAACTATGAAAAACTGTCCCTTGGGAGCTAGTAATGTACAGATAATTTATTCTTTACTTGTTAGATGAGAGAATAGTTTCCAGATTTTTGTACTATTAAAAATATTGCTGAAAACATTCTTTTACATGTGGTTTGGTTAACACATGCAAGAGTTTTTAAGGGAATATTCCTAAGAGGGGAGTTGCTGGGCTGTGTTTTCACCAACAGCATATACTCATTTTCATTCCATTTCATCCTCAATAGTCCTTTATATTGTCAAACCTCATATTTTAGCAGTTTCATGGGTGTAAAATCATATCTTCAATTTTTAAAAAATCATAATTTCAATTTTTATCTGCTGCTGCTGCTGCTGCTGCTAAATCGTTTCAGTCGTGTCCGACTCTGTACAACCCCATGGATGGCAGCCCATCAGGCTCCCCCGTCCCTGGGATTCTCCAGGCAAGAACACTGGAGTGGGTTGCCAATTCCGTCTTCAATGCATGAAAGTGAAAAGTGAAAGTGAAGTCATTGAGTCGTGTCCAACTCTCAGCGACCCCACAGACTGCAGCCTACCAGGCTCCTCCGTCCATGGGATTTTCCAGGCAAGGTACTGGAGTGGGGTGCCATTGCCTTCTCCTTTTTATCTCCTAATACCAATTAAATTGATCATCCTGTTTGATGTTTTTGCTTCTCAGAAAATCCTGTTCACAGTTTGACCCATTTTTATACTTAGATATCTTTTTCTTATTAATTAAGTATTCTTTATGTGCCATGGATACTACTTGGTTAATTTTATTTGGGGATATCTTCCAGTTTGGGGGTTATGTTTTCTCTATCTGTATGACATCTTTAAAAGAACACACTCTTATTGGACTTATTTTTAATGTAATTAAAATTGTTACAGTGTCACTGATAATGTGTTGTTTTGCAATATGTTAAATAAATCTATTTCGAAAGAGGTCATAACAACTTTTCATTGATGATTTCATTGATGATTGTTTTGGTTTTGTTCCCCTTCTACTTAGGATAAACTAGTTTCTGGAATCTGAGAATGCATGTTTTCTATTCTAGAACAAATCCAAGTCATTATTATTTTGATTATTTCTTCTCTCTCATCTATCTTCCCTATTCCTCTCTTTAGGTGGTCAATAACTATAAATTGAATAAGTTTTATATGCCAAACTCAATTTAAACATGTCAGTTCATCTCTTTCCTTCAGAGTTTTTAAACTTTTTTTTCCCCCATATTTGTCTCTCTATTTGAACTGCATTCACGGATGGAGGAGCCTGGTGGGCTGCAGTTCATGGGGTTGCTAAGAGTCGGACACGACTAAGTGACTTTCTTTTCACTTTTCACTTTCATGCATTGGAGAAGAAAACGGCAACCCACTCCAGTGTTCTTGTCTGGAGAATCCCAGGGATGGGGGAGCCTGGTGGGCTGCCGTCTATGGGGTCGCACAGAGTTGGACACGACTGAAGCGACTTAGCAGCAGCAGCAGCAAGTTATCTATTAAAATCTACCAGTTCACTAATTATCTCTTCATCTGTGTTGAATATGATTCCTCTCCTATCTGCTAAGTACTCAGTGGACTCTTTTATGTTTTGAAAATTCAATGTATGTTTTTTCATTTGGCATAATTTTCATTTTTATTTATACAAACATTTAAAAATAGAATATTTCTCTCTGAATCTTAAAATTCCAGTGCACTCATTTCTACTGTTTGGTTAACTTCACTCTATAGTTTACTTTTACTGATTTTTACTTTTCCAGCTTTTTATTTGTGTGTCTTACAATTTTAGTGTGAGCTTTTTTGTTTTGCACTTTATCTGTAGAATCTATTCATCATCAGGTTACAAAGTGTCTTTTCCTAGGATTTCTATGCTTGTGTAGGACCGTTGGGAGTTAAAAAAAAAAAAGTAGCAACAAAGTTAAACATTGGCATATGGAAGGAGGAGCCATAGCTACCTAAATTGAATTCTAGCCCATATAAGTACAGAAATACCAGGATGAAGTGTTGTTTCGATTTTGTTTTGTTTTGTCTTATTTTGCCTTGTCTTTTTCCTCACATTGCACCTAGAGCTGTAAACACAGTAATATTCTTTGGTTTTATTTGTCTACAGTTTTTTTTTTTAAATTTTTCCTATTAGATAAGAAAAGTTATCTTCAGCAATGTTCATTTTATATAGGTATTTTGACTTTGTTAAATTAATATTTGTTAAGTGAAGTACTGTAGTACAAGTCTTTATGGTTCTGTAGCCAGTCACTACAGAATTTGTTGACTGGCCTCATGGGCTGGTCGCTAAAGAATTTGTGGGTCAGAGTATGTGCACCTATGGTCTTATCATATGGTCTGTCCAGTGTAATTCAATCTCTTGATATAGATGCTTTATGAGTAAAATCACAAAATATATTTATTTAAAGCTCTTGGGTAATGTCTGGCATATTACATATGTGTATCCTAAGTCATTTCAGTTGTGTTTGACAGTTTGCAACCTATGACCCTATGGACTGTAGCCTGATAGGATCCTCTGTCAATGGGATTCTCCAGGCAAGAATACTGGAATGGATTGCCATGCCCTCCTCCAGGGGATCTTCTTGACCTAGGGATCAAATCCACAGCTCATTATGTTTCCTGTATTGCAGGCAGGTTCTTTACCCTAGTGCTGCCTGGGAAGCCCCTGGCAAAATAAAGCACTCTGTATAAAACATTGCTAATATTAATAACAATAATGGTAATTATTATTATTAAGTTTACATTCTAAACTAAGAAAACTAAGAAACCTAGGAACAGCAAGACTGGAAATGTTCTGTTGCCTTCATCTTGACTATGTGTGTGTGTTCAGTTGCTTCAGTCAAGTCTGATTCTGTGTGACTCTATGGACTGCAGCCTCCAGGCTCCTCTGTCCATGGGATTTTCCGGGGAAGAATACTGGAGTAGATTGCCAAGATCCAGGGGATCTTCCTGACCCAGAGACTGAACACATGTCTCCTGTGACTCCTACACTACAGGTGGATTCTTTACCACTGAGCCACGGGGGAAGCCCATCTTGACTAGAGAGCATGTCAAATAAGAGTTATATTGACTCATTGGAAATTGTCATTTGTATAGGTCAAAACTGTTTAAATCTCTCCAATTTTTAATGGCTCCATTACCAAAATTATTTTGGTAATTATTTAAAAATTTGCTATATATTAAAAATTACATGGTGGTCCATATATTTACCTTAAAATCTTTATCAATAATATCCTTCCTTTTCTATTGCCTCCGTCACTTATTTCATTCAGATGATGTCAATTTTTCAGAGGAAAAACATGTGTAACTATAGACAGAGTGATAATCACATAGAATGATTGGCACAAAACAATTGTTTTAAAAGGGAATAAATCAGTAAGCATAAAAAACAGGTTATTCGTACTACTTTAATATTCCTAAAATGTATAGCATCTCTGAAGGAAGAAAATGTTGGGAAATCAATCACTTCCCTGCTGTGGTATTTTGCAAAGTACATTTACAGAGAAGTACTGCATAAAGGAATGAAATACTTGTGACTTTGAGAATGTGAGTTAATTTGCTTTCTGCCACTTGGAGAACTCTCACCTCCAAGTCTAGTTTGCTTGCTTTCTGTGCTATCGCTGTATGAGGTAAGCCCAGTTACTGCCTACCCTATAATTTGCGTAAGATCACTCATGTTATTTGGTGATGATGCTTTTAAGTCTATTTTTATGTAAATGAAGAACATGGCAAAATAACTCTACAATAAGCCTAATGGTATTGTTCAGGTTGTATATCTAATTGCTTTCTTTATTATCCACTTGACTTTCACACATTTAGGCAAATTGAGTGGGGTGGAAGCCAACACATTTTATCTTAAACAACTGTTTAAATTTTAGTTTATAGGTGATACAGCACCATTAACCAGTTACGATTTTTATCCTACTATCTAGGTGAGCTAAACAAGAAAATAACCCTTAGAGGTTGACTGTAGGTAGCTCTTCCTAGACATCATCATTCACTGTATTAATGATGAAAATTCACAGAGGGATCAAATCAATTCAACTTTTTTATACATAGCCAGGATATAATGAATACTTGCTTTACTTCTTCTTTGTAAGAAAACTTTTGTTTTGTAATAGCTGTAAACTTGTACATAAAAAGTGACTAAACCTGAATTTGAGTGATGCTTTATTTATTTACAGCTATAAAGGAAAATTTCATAGGGTAAATTAATTTCCAGGTATGTAAATATTTCAGAAGAGAAATTTTCCTTCATAATTAAGTTTCATTGTTATGAAAATGAAGGCACGCTTTTGCATATGGTAAGTTCACTCTTGGGGCTCCCAGTTGGCCCTAGTAATAAAGAACATGTTTACCAAGGCGACACAAAAGACATGGGTTTGATTCCTGGGTCTGGAAGATTCCCTGCGAGAGAGAAGGGCAACCCACTCCAGCATTTTTGCCTGAAGAATCCCATGGACAGAGAAACCTGGAGGGCTACAGTATGTAAGTTGCAAACAGTAGGACACAACTGAATTGACTTGGCATGCATGCAATGTCACTCTTAGCCTCTTCTACCTTCTTATGTGTAAAGAGAAAAGTAAACATCCTTACCAATTCCTGAAAGATGTTTCTTTAAAGACTTTATTCTCTTAAGAGAATTATTTGGCACGAGTACAAATATCACTGAGCTTTTATTAAAGTGTCTTTTACACTGCAGCATTTTTAATGTAATCAGGAGAGAAGCCAACATATATAGACTAATAAATAACTTAATGTCTTACAATGGATATCTGCTGTGGTTGCACATAATCAGAATTATTATCTGCCCAGCAGATGGGTGCTTAGCCAGTTGGATAAAACTTCTATTTTAACAGCTTTCACACACACAAAAATGCCTCAATATTGGAGAACGTTTTTTCTTTTGTCATCTATTTCCCACAAAATAACTGAAATAATTTGATATCTAATTGCAAAGTTTCAAATGCATTTAAAACATACTAATTAAGGGGTAGTTATAACACCTTTTATCTCTTTACATTTACTCGTCCTTAGTTTTACAATTACCGAACTAACAGTGAGTGAAGTGAATATAAAACTAACTGCAGAACTTCTTGGGATAATCTCCCAGGCATTCAGCAGCCTTTAGCCATATGGGTTTTGCATGTATAGTTCCAAAATGGCTCTTTTCCATATGCATTTATGGAGAAATAAAAAAAAGGAAAATATATTTGGGTGATATTGAAGACAAGTGTTAGCAACTACTAAACTGAGTTTGCCATAGGCCAGATAGCATTCATTTGTAAACCTCTGGATATAGGCTTGCCTTTGATGTGACTAATTTATGTTGGTTCTTATCTATCAGCAGCAGTTCAAATAACAAAGACTGGAACTTTTTATTTTTGGCTTGCTTCTTAAATTCAAACCCAGTATAAAACTGTTTTAGTACAAGTACTGTTTCTTATTAGAATTGTGCAGCTGACATCTTGCATCCCTGAGAGCCTGTGCACCCATTCCCAGAATCTCTGTGTGTTGCTGTAAGCTTAGGAAGATGGTGTGAGTGCTTGAGGCTACCATGCCCAGTAGAAGCAACAAGTACCTGGGAATTTATTTTCTGCTGATGCAGCCAGGCCTGTAGGCAATGACTGAGTAATTCTCCTGGTAACACTGAGGGAGTTAGGGAGGGAATCCTAATTCCCTCATCCAAGAAATGACTGGCCACTCTAGAGCCCCTATCCTCAGGAAATAGGCAGAGGCTGGGACTTCATCTAAAATTACAGCTTTGCTTGACTCTCTTGTTTCCCAATCTTGCTTTGCCCATATTGTTCCCCCAAATCCTTGGCTCAAAATCTGCTTATCAGAGAAACAACTGAGGACAAGTTGTATCTGTGCCTTTCACAGTGAGTGGTGTATGATAAGGGGTTGATGGATAATTGTGGAATGAATACATACTAGCAATGTGAGAAAAGTAGATAAAGAGGTCCTTGGTTGAGAGATTTAGGTAAATTTGATAATTTTCTAATGTCTTTTCTCACCTTTCCTTGAGGGAAAGATATATTTTAGCACATATTTTAGCACATGCTTGCAAACTGTTTTATGCAACTGTTTGATATTCAGTTTTAAATGGCATTAGGGAGAGGGGCATGAGGTACATATAGACATTTCACCACATTGAGCAAATCTCTTTATCTGATTCTACAAGTGCATAAGAGTTGCAAGTATTCTCTGTGACTGCAAGTAATAACCACAGTAAGCTCTTGGGACAGGTGACAGCACAAACGCTAACTTTAATAACTTACTAAGAAAAACAGAGCAGCATAAAGAGGATTTACAGGAACTTGACTGATAAGGCATATGATGAAAATACAAATACCAAATCACATATTCTAAATTTTAAAGTTTTAATTTCAACTTTAATTGAACCACAGTCATTGTAAGGCTATTTTATCTGCTGTTAGAATGAACCTCAACACTTTATGTGGCATAATAACATTAAGCTTCTTATGAAGATCTAGAAACTTAGAATAAAACTCAAACACAATTTGAGTACTAAGAACTTTGCAGTCCAATACTATATGGTTATTAATGTATGCATGAGACATAGAATCTTTGACTTTTTCCCTAGAGATGTATTTCATTTTAAAAGAAAATAACACTTTCAAATAACTATGCATGAGGTTTTTAATGATTAAATTGTCTGTCATAATTCTTGATTCTAGTCAGTAAGATACAATAATTAATGAATAAGTTAGTTGCTTTTAATGTTCTACAGTTTAGTGATATACAATTTACAGTGTCTCAGAATCTTTCAGAGTTATGCCTAGATGAGCAGACATCTGATATATTGCTTCTTTGGTAACGGTATAATAGCCAAAGAACAATTACTAGCTTTGTGAGGATGGCATTTTATCAATGGAACTTCCATTAAGTTAGCCTTCCATCTTGTTAATGTCATGCTCTTTTTTCAGGACCTTGACATCATTATAATGTGTCACTGTAAGGGGAAAAAAGATGTACTTTTTAAGTGCCATAGATATAAATGTGTATTCCTGTCTCTGGTAAATTAACATTCAAAGCTTTCTCACTGCAGTCATTTTAAGGACTACACAGGAATAATATAGATATAAAAAGTACATCATTTTTGACAGGAAAAAAATACTAGTTGCCCAACTGCTTGTTAACATTCACTCTTTACATATGGCATTCCGAAAAAAGTAGTTTTTAAAAGTGTTTTCATGGTATAGTCAGCATTCTGCCTCACTTGTGCTAATGGTAAAGCTTAATCTGAATTAAGTTGAATATTCATAAAGAAGACATTTTATATAGCTCTTCCATATATACTGAGTCATCTTATTGGTTAGAAATGAAATGCTTTAAAAAATGAAATGCTCTTTCCTCTTATGTGATTTGATTGTTATTGTGTTTTGTGAGGACAGAGTAGATGAGGAAGTATAAAGTGTAGTAAAATTAACAATTACCTTAAGCATTGCATGCTATTCAAAGTGGTTATGCCTGCATCATGCCGAAAGGAAACATTAAAAATTCAAAATTTCAGGCATATAGCCAGTATTCTGATTGATTGGACTACAAGTGACTGATCTGATACATTACTTTTTCCATCAAGGAATTGCCCAGTGTTTGATGAAGCTGACCCAATCTGTCAACTCTGCAGGTGGTATCATATTGAATTAGGAACGTATCAATGCCTTCTCAATAAAACTGTGTGCTTTTATTTTTTTACTAGCTAACCTCATAAACTGTAACTCTGGTCATGAGGTAACTATCTCTTGATGTATTCAAAATAGTTAAAAGTATTCTCCTATCCATTTGGAGATAAAAATTACAGAAAAATATCAATTCCACTAAAACAAGAAACCTGTCATATTTGGCATATCCATTCCATCTTTTTTACCAGTGACTTCTTTGGTTATTTTAATAAATGTGGTAGAGCTCCCTATACTCTTCAAACTTCTCAGATTTTTTCTATTATTGTATAATGTATCAGTCAAATATACAAATGAAATCAATTTCAGGTATTCCAAAGCAATGTAAGGAGGACTTTTCCTGTGGATAAGAGCTTTCTAGGCTTCACAGTCCCAATCATTGACCTAAGATTCTTCTCCCTTTTAGAGATACCTCAGACACTAACAACTGCTGGACAAGGCAGTTGGAGGTACAGGGTTATATGTTAAACTCTTGTAATGTTTTAACCATAAAGAAAACACAGAATCCTTCTCTTAATTCCTTGTTGCACAAGTGAAACCCAGCTGGAAGATATAATCACAGCTTAAGTAAGGGTTCATGTATTACAGAAGAGAGATACAAAAGTAGATAGTTTTTTTTTTTTTTAGGTTGAATAACTCCCCGCTAAGGACTCCCACTGGAAGGCCCCATACCCAACATCCCTTGACTTTTGGCCTTATCCAAAGTGGGGGAAGACAGGCATCACCTAAGACCCACTGTCAAGCACACATAGATTTTACATTTCAGAACCCTGAGATTCAGTTTCATGCACATGCATGCACACACACACACAATGGTAATATTTCCAAACTATTAAATTCTGTCTTCTAAATGTTGGCTTTCTGTGTCTGTCTTTATTAAAAAGGACCAACATTCTAATACAAAGCAATATATGTTCACAAGAGTTGTGCACATGTGTTAAAGCTCTTCTAATGCCCTGAATTATCTTTCTATTTTTCTTTCCTTTTGTGACTAGGCTTTCAAAAGAGTAATTTTAAAACTACTATTTTTCTTGCTCTTTCCACTGTCTCGTGCATTGGGACTGCTTACAATCAGGTATCTACCACTGCATAGCTCAAAACTGACCGTCTAATCACAAAATCAAGTGACCCTTTCTCAGTTTGGATCTCTATCAATTCCTCTCTAACTATCCACACAGCTGACTATCTTCTTAAAACTGTATTATCCCTTAGATCCAATAAACATATACTATTCTGCTGTTTCTCTTGACACACAGCCTGTTCCAATCTTTTATTCTTTACTGACTCCTCCTGTTTCACTACTGCCTAAATGAAGCTGTGTTACAGGATTCAAAGTCTTACTTCTTTTCACCTTTATTGGTCTGTTTTCTTTGGCAGTACCACCCACAGTTAAAGCCATCTCAACTTTTTGAGTACTTCCTAAATCTCTGAACCTTCATAACCCCTGACTGATTTAGTCTATAATCTAAAACTATCTGTTGTGTTATCTAGCTGAATATCCTGAAAGACTTCTCAAACACATCTTAAAATGATATTCATTTCAATCATTAAAACAATTTTATTCCTAATTTCTCATATTTCATTTTTTATTATTCTACGCTTATTAATTACCTGGTTCCCACAAGCCTAAATAGCATTTTACTTCTCTGTGCTCTTCCCTTCATATATCTAATCATTTTTCAGGGAGGTTTTGTCTTTGAATTATATTTTGACTTTGTACTTTACTTTCAATAGGCTTTCTCCCTACTTAAGTTGCTTTTCTCTTCAAGTTTGACCTTAGCTGTTTCCATTTTTATTTTCCAGTATGTCTGATTATTAATTCTTATTCACAGTGAAAAAAAAAACCTAATGAAATTTGAAGTTCTCTTCTGGCACAAATACTCCATTTTTTCTGCTGCCACAGTTTTATGTGTATCAGTCCAAAAAATTATCATTCATGCACACAAATATATTTCTAAATCATTTCCAAAGTAGCTGAAACAATGTGCTCCTAGAAACGTATGAAGATGAAATTTCTCTACTCTCTTCTAAACCTTCTGTTATCATACCTTAATATTTGCCAATCTGTTTCTTTATTGTTTTAATTTGCATTTTATTATTTATGAATAAGATTTAACATCTATTCATATGCTTATAAGTAATTTGTATCACTTTTTCTATGAAATGCCCATGCATATTATCTTTTTGCTTCCCTTTTTGTATTACTGCCTCAAGCCTCTTTTATCTTTTATGATGATTACAAATTGTTTCTAGATTAATTTTACTAATTCATATTTCCAGAATAATTCCCAGTTAAATACTTTAAATTATTGTAGATTTTTCAACTGATTTAGATCTCCTAAACCAAAAGTTCTTATATACAAGTTCTAGGAAGCAGAAATCTGAATGATTTTAGCTGAAGGAATTTCCTTAGGAGGATATTGAGAAACTCACAATCTATGACAATGCTTGAGAACCATATTTACATGTCATCCATTTGGGAAAAAGAGTATCCAAAATTATGCTACTAAAATCTGTCATCAAAGATACCAGTGATGTTGCTCTGTATCATCAATACTGAAAAAAAAAAAAAAGAAGAAGAATGCTTTCAATTAGGAACACCCATGGACAACTTTGGAAAATAAGTGTTAGCTGATCTGTTTGTTACCATACCTACCTGGTCACTCACTTGAGATTAAGCAGCTGAGATGTGTCTATCTGGTTGTTCTACATCCTTTCCCTGAGCCCTACATTCAACAGAAGCATAGAAAGCAATTCTCTAGCACCTTTCACTTCTATAGTTGGATGTGTGCTTTGCTCCACAAGTCAGTGGATTCTCCACACATAGAAAGGGTTTCAAAAGTTAAACACTATGAAGAATGACAAAGGTTACTATACTCTAAGAAAACCATAATTCAAAGAGACACATGTACCCAGTGCTCATTGCAGCACTATGGATAATAGCTAGGACATGGAAGCAACCTAAATGTCATGTCCATCAACAGATGAATGGATAAAGATGTTATATATATATATATATATATATATATATATATATATATATATATATATATATATATATATATATATATATGAATACCCACACAACATACATATAGAATGGAACATTACTCATCCATAAAAAAGGAATGAAACTGGGTCATTTGAAGTGATGTCGATGAACCTAGTGTCATACAGATTGAAGTAAGTCAGAAAGAGAAAAAAATATGTTGTATATTAACACATATATATGGATTCTAGAAAAATGGTGCAAATGAACCTATTTGCAGAGCAGGAATACAGGTGCAGATGTAGAGAGTGGACGTGTGGACTTGGGTCGGGGATGGGGAGGATGGGATGAATTGAGAAAGTAGCACTGACATATATATACTACCACAAATACAATAAATAGCTGGTTGGAAGCTGCTGTGTAGTACAGGGAGCTCAGCTCCGTGCTCTGTGATGTCCTAGAGAGGTGGGATGGGGGAAGGCCCATGAGGGATGGAATACATGTATACATGTGGCTGATTCACTTTGTTCTATAGCAGAAACTAATGCATTGTAAAGCAATTACACTTTGATCATAAAATTTAAAAATAAAGTTGCTATTAATCCCCCTTATATGAATAATATTACTTCTTTACTTCTTTTAAAGAGCTAGTTGCTTCATTCTTAATATAGCCTATGGTCAGCCTCTCTAGACATAATACAAACCTTGATTTTCTTGCATGCTTCCTTATTTCATGCTTTCTGCCTGGTCTGCTTATCTTCTGGCATCTCCTACTCATTTAAAAAAATTCTACTTCAAGCATCTTTTCTTTGAGGCAGCCCTATTAATTTATCTTCTCTCAGCTGTCATAGAATCTAATTTCACCAAACAGTAATACCCATTGCACTTTTCCTTCTCCAAAAATTGTTCTAATATGTACCATCTTATCCTATTATTCCGAAAGCACCAATTTTATAGGGAAAATACCATTTCATTTTTCAATGCATTAAAATATTCAGATTAGATATCAATTTAAAGAACTCATCAAAAACAGATTTCTAACTTCTTGACATTCTTTCACTGATTCAGCAATTGAGTTCCAAATGTATATGCCAATATACTGCTTAGAGCTACAGATATAATGAAGAACAAAACTGACTCAACGTTTTATAGATTTTAGAAATGAAAAATACAAACTACAACACTAACCAAAAAAATACAGATACATTAAAATTTCAGTAAAGTTTTTAATGCTTGAAATATGTTATGGAAATTAGATAATTTTCTATGTAAAGTACAGTTTGAAAGAGTGCATTAGGGAAATGGTTTGATTAGTTAGAAGGGTTAATTGTCATATAAATGAAAATGATAACTGCATGAATTTAGGTAGTAGCAATGGAAGCAGAAAGAAGTAACAAGGATTCAGAATGTATGTTGCAGATATAATTGACAGGACTAATGATCTACATGTTTTATGTGAAAGAAAATGGCAAAGACTGCACTGTATTTTAGCAGAAATATTTTTATTTTTCCACCACACTTTTATCACTCTTCACTCCCTGACTTTCCATAATACTTTTTGTCTTTCCAGGGTACTGTACAGTACAATAGATAATTGTGTTAAGAACACTACAAATCCACAGTTTTCAAATTCAGCTGATCCTACAACAGCAGAGATATATCAGGAAATGAAACCCACAATATGAACAGGGAGAATTTAGTATAAAGAATGGTTAACTATGACTAGGGAGCAAATACAAAGAGTAACAAGAACTCCAAAGAATGTCCTAAGGCTGAAAGGCACACAATCAAGGAAGGAAGGACTTTGGGAGGGAACTCCCATTCTAAAGCTGGAATTCAGATCTTACTGGAGAAAGTGTGAGTGCAGCACACTGGATGGTGGAGAAACTGCCTGAGTTGCAAACAGTCACTGGGCCAGCAAGAAATAACTTTCACGATATGAAAACGTGCTTTAGTCCTTCTTTCTGCAACTGGTCTCAAAACTGTAACATATGTGCTTCCTTCTTCTAATTCTGCATAATGCATTTCCATTGCACTCATGTAGAGCCTCAGTGGTCAATGAAGCATGAGTCATAGCCCCCCACCTCAGAATGAAGGCCTTAGGTTTCAAATAGTTTTCTTTGCCAAAATTTGTATAACAACAACATAATTTCCTCTTGACAACTGAAAACACTTAATCCAACTAGGAGGTTGTGTGGCATAAGATCTTTAGAATGGCCAGAGAACAGTCTTTCCTTCTAACTGAATGTAGCATTACTTTCACTTTCCCAGAAAGTAGTATAAGTAGTCATCCAACTTGGGCCACGGACCCAGAAGATACCAGGGAACTTGAGTATCTGTGTAGAGTAACATACTTCGGTAATTTTGTGACAAGTCACCATAAGATATTCACAGCATAGACCCTTGGAGGAGCCTATTCTGTGTGCTGCAGAGATTATTCTTTAAAAAGTAGTTCTTAGTTATTAGATCTTAGGAACCAGGCATATAGCAATGGGGCAGCAGTAGTGACTCTGGTAAAACTGCTCATCATTAGTTACTTTGTGTACAACTCATCAAGTTGAAAAGTGTGGTGGGGCCAACAGGAATACATTATAAAACAGAAATGATGAATCAGGGATCAGGCTTAAAGGCCAAAGTAAACTGCATAGAGGTGCTCCATATGTCAAAGACACCCACCACCAGTGCACTGATGCCAGCTTACATCTATGGCTTCAAAGTAGAGAAAAACATATATATCTATTTCTCTAGAATCAGAGAAATCACAAGAAAACAGGATGACTGGAAGAACAAGTAAGTGATAACAAGAGATGAGACTGGATAGAGGAAGAAGTCAGTCATGAACAGCTTTATAAGTTACATGAAAAGATTTTAAACTTAACTTTAAGGGCCATTAGTAAATTTCTCAGCTGGGTTAATCCATGAACAATACTGTGTTTTAGAAAAATCACTCTGACTTCACTCTACTCAATGGAAGGTGTGCGGGAGCCAAGAGAGGGAAAAAACGTTTCTTACCAGGTGGTTGCAATAATTAAGCAGTAACTGAGGAGATGGTCTTCACTAAATTCTCATCTTTACGTATGCATGTTCCTTAAGTCTACAAAACATCTACTTATTCATTATAAACTGTGTACGCACCCCCCCCCCCCAACAAGTTAGCATTTCAGAGAAAATTCTATTTTAGCTCAAGGACTAATCATCCACATGTACACAATTAATATGTCACAGAATTGGGATTTAAACTCAGTCTGTATGATTTCAAAGCCAGAGTTCTTACAGAAAGATCCAGTGGGGAAGGCAGATATGGACATATACTGATAAAATGCAATGTAGTTTAGAACCCTTAATAATGGTTGAATAAAATATCATAGAATCACTGTAGACAGCAAGTGATTGCACAAATGGATAAAATTACCATGAAGTCCTAAGACACAGAATATTGTTAGTTTACTTGGGCATTTTTAACTACTACAAATTGCTATATACAAGGAACCCAGTATTTAGAAGATTGCCAATTACAGAAAAATTCATTGTTTTGTCTTTGTGGCTTAAGTGAAAAATAACACATAAGCATATCTACTTTTGTCCTCAGGACAAGATTTTGCTGTATACTCTTCATTCCTCAGTTTGTCAAGCAAAGGGTATTTGCTAATTATGTGATAAACAAGCTTTCAAAATTAGCTGAATTTTATTACTGTCTTTTATCTATTTTTTCTTTGCTTTTGCTGTCATTTAAAAATCAATATAAGCTCATTTGATAAAATTTCAAGCTATATAGAATTCTAGAATGTATAAAGTGAGAGAACTTTCAACATTTTGCTTTATCTTTTCAGACAACTTCTTTGCCAGATGTGAGATTCCATCATAATCACTGTATTTGAAAAATGTTTAAATCTTACGAGATAAAGTATTATCCAGAAAGAAAAATTATGTATTCCATACACAGTTAATGGGAACATATAATTTTACAACTAACTTTGAAAAATTGTGAGCAGTTATCAAGTAGAGAATATGCATAGTCTATAACTTTATTGCAGTTCAACTCTTTAGCATATATCTTGGAAAAATGCTTGGAAGTGTTTATCAAGTGATATACACATGTCACATGTATATTTTTGTTTTTATTTTTCAGTTGCTAAGTCATGTCAAACTCTCTGCCACCTGATGAACTGTAGCACACCAGGCTTCTCGTTCTTCCACTGTCTTCGAGTTTGCTCAAATTCTAAAGAGCAAGCATCTTTCATGGCTGCAGTCATCATCCACACTGATTTTGGAGCACAAGAAAATAAATCTGTCACTGTTTCCACTTTTCACCTGTCTATTTTCCATGCAGTGTTGGATCAGATGCCATGATCTTCATATTTTGAATGTTGAGTTTTAAGCCAGCCTTTTCACTCTCTTCATTCACCTTCTTCAAAAGGCTCTTTAGATCCTCTTCACTTTCTCTCACTAGAGTGGTATCACCTGCATAACAGAGGTTGTCGATATTTCTCCTGGCAATCTTGATTCCAGCTTGTGAGTCATCCAGCCTGACATTTTGCAGGATGTACTCGGCATATTAGTTAAGCAGGCTAACTATATACAGGCTTGATGTACTCCTTTCCCAAGTTTGTACCAGTCCAATGGTCATGTCTGGTTCTAATTGTTGCTTCTTGACCTGCATACAGGTTCCTCAGGATACAGGTAAGGGGGTCTGGTATTCCCATCCCTTGAAGAATTTTCCACAGTTTTCCATGATCCTTATAGTGAAAGGTTTTAGCATAGTCGATGAAGCATTTGCAGATGTTTTCTTGGAATTGCCTTGCTTTTTCCATGATTCAGCAGATGTTGGCAATTTGATCTCTGGTCCCCCTGCCTTTTCTAAATCCAGCTTGTACATCTGGAAGTTCTCAGTTCTCATACTGCTGAAGCCTAGTTTAAAGGATTTTGAGCATAATCTTGCTAGCATGTGAAATGAGTGCAACTGTCATGTAATTTGAACCGTCTTTGTTATTGCCTTTCTTAGTCTTAATGTCTTTAATATCTAGTTCCCCAAAGAGGGAAAATAGAAAGCAGGTGAAGAGGGGAGGGAGAACGCTGCTCTTTGAACCCCGGAAATCACTTCAGTTGGAGAAGGACCTGCAGTAATGTGAGAAGGCACAACAAAATGGCTGCTCATGTTTTTGTCTGCATCTCTGTAGCCAGAAGGGCCTTCTCGGCTGGCTCAGCAGTAAAGAATCCACCTGTAATGCAGGAGCTGCCGGAGACATGGGTTTGATCACTGGGTTTGGAAGATGCTCTGGATGTGGGCATGGCAATCCACTTCAGTGTTCTTACCCAGAGAATCCCATGGACAGAGGAGCAAGGCAGGCTACCGTCCATGGGGTCGCAAAGAATTGGACACAACTGAAGTGACTTAGCACACACCCATGCACTGTAGCCAGAAGCAACAATCAACAATCAGAACACACATCCTCAATATTTGGAAGGCTGAACCTTCTTATCCAGCCTTGCTTCCATAAGCTGTGTGTAGGTTGATCCAGGCACAGGTGTATAGCTGCCTGCCATGGGGCTGGGGCTGGGGAGTGCTTAGCATCTACTGTGCTAAGTGCTGAAACTGATCAGAAATAACTGCAACTGACTGTACAAGCCTTGTTCTAGAAGTTACAAGCCTTCAATGGACCTCAGAGTTCCAAAATATTAATAGCTGAATCAGATTGATTTTGTTCATTTCAGGTGTATTCTTTACCCCTGAGCCACGTGGGAAGCCCAGTCTTCTCAAAATGCTTCCTCTTAAAAATCCATTACTGGCTAACAATTTCTATTAAAAATAAAGTCCTTTGAAGCCTTACTATAGTAAATGCCCATCTTGTTAGCCTCATTTCATTCCATTTTTCTGTTTTTATTTTTGCAGCCAAATCTGTCTTCTTTTTGTACCCAAATATATCAGTGCTATTTCCCATTTAACTTTGCATATGTTTCTCTCCTCTGCCTAAAAGTCTCTTCTCCAGTCCCTTTTACAGAAATAATACCTACTCATTCTTAAATCTCACCAAAATGTCCATTTTCAGGGAATTTCTCCAGACATATCACTCTTCATAATTTGTGTACACATACATATGCACATTGTTAAGGCTGCCTTTTGTTTTCTTTATACTATTTTTCTTATTTCAAATTACACATTTATTTGTATAATTAGTTAATTATTATATTTTTCTCTTCTGAATAGTTCAAGAAGAGCAAAGGCCATGCTTATGTTTGCTTTATGCACTAATTCCAGGGTCTAGAATAGTGTATGGCACACAGCAGTTATTCAGTCAACACCACACGGATCTCCCACTGCTTCAGTCATGAGACAGCTTCTGCATGGAAGGACTGATTTTCCTTTTTCTATTATAACCTGGAGTTAATTGTATGACACTTCTGTCTTGATCTACTCCGACTTCCTCATCCAAATAGTCCAACAAACAGTGGTATTTTATTAATCTTCAGAAAACACTGCTGGGATCATGCCACTTTCTTGCTCAAATATTGTGTCTCGGAATCAGTGACTCCTCATTGATTCTAAGATAATTCCCAGTTTTTGATATGTTGGTATGAAACCTGTTCTCTCTCACCAGACTAAATAGTCACTATCCACAAAACACTGAAATTGATTTGCTCTCTCTGGAGATTTCCCCTCACCATGTGTCTTGCTTGAGTTGCCTTGCAGTATTCCTGCTAACCTCCTCCTTAGCCTTTACCCTCTTTGTGCCTTACCATTACCACCCACCCAAATCTGTGATATGATTTCAGACCACTGAAGTCCTGAGTTCTGCTCTCAGCATCCCGATATAAAGTGATGATTCTGCCTTCTGAATGCCTAATGTGCTCATCACATCTTCAGCAATTAATCACTTACTTCCGGTTCCTTCCTCTCCTAATGGGGCTTTCACTCTCATTGTGATCTATTACTGATATTTAGGTTTCTTACTAATGTCTTAAACTTCCAAGTGGATAGATCATAAGCATTTTTAAGAGCAGGAACTGCTTATGTTTCTTTGTATCCTCAAATGCACCCACCACAGTGGCTTTCCTATTATGTGTGCTCATAAATATTTTTATTTGATTTGATTTTACTGAAATTGTTCCAGGCTATGCAAACTGTGTTCTGCACAATAATTGCTGCTTTTTCAAAATGAGCCATGTCATCTTTTGAGCACAGTATGAAAGTCACTAACTAAATTGAGGCATCAGACAATTATGGCAAAAAGATGAGACATGTAAAAGCTGGGGATGGAGAAGGCATATGACTGAATATAGAACAAAAAGAAAAAATAAGATAGAAAACAAATGCATACCATTTATCTTATATAATAATTTCTTGTCAATCAATAGTAAATACAATTTTGGCCTGAAGAAGCAATAAATTGTGATAGAAAGGATTCAAATTTTCTGACCTTAAGTGAAAAGAAAAGAAAAGAATATGGAGGCATGGCTTTTGCTTTTAAAGTTTGAGCCTGGTTTTTTATCATTAATGGAATAGTGGTCTTTCTTGGATCAGTTCCTGAATTGAAGTTAGTAGCAAGGATGTCATTAATCTATTTGTCTGTCCCTAACAAAGGCATTGGTATACATTCAGCACAAATGAGAAGACAGAAGTCCTCTCAAAGGTTGAACTACATGTTAATTTCTAGAATTAAGACTCAAGGAAAATTTTTTTCTGAGTTTTATGTGAATATATTCTATTATTTGATATATGACCCTTTTCCATTTTTCTCTCACATTTGTACTCTAACTCATGAAAGGATCATTATATAGTTTGATTAAAAATTATGTTTCCATTACCAAATAAATAAAACAATATATTTTAAATACAGTTCTTCTAATAGTCTGCTGCTCAAAAAAAAAATAGGGACAAATATTAAGAGTAACAGGAAAACATGTACATACACACACATCATATACATACCACACACACACACACATCATATACACACCACATGCACACACACCTTATACACACCACACACACACATTGTTGTTATTGCTGTTTAGTCGCTAAGTTGTGTCCAGTTCTTTCTTGTGGCCCTATGGTCTGTAGCCTAACAGGCTCCTCTTTCCATGGGATTTCCCAAGCAAAGAATACTGGAGTGGGTTGCCATTTCCTTCTCCAGGGGATCTTCCTGACCCAGGATCAAAACCATGTTTCCTTCATTGACAGGTGGATTCTTTACCACTGAGCCACCAGAGAAGCCAGTATATATATATATTATATATATATATAATATATATATATTAGAAGCCAATACATATATATATATAAGTATTTATGTAATTATTAGAAGCCAATACATATATATATATAAGTATTTATATAATTATTCACATGACTAAAATCATCTTTCAAAATGACGTTTAAAATATTCCCATCTATTCTGACATGTTCAATCATAAAGTCCTTTTTCAGTTACAATAATTTAATCTTTTTAACCTTTTTTTCTTTCCTTTGATTCATTCTGGTTGAATGAACTGACATTAGTTTCAAATAGTAGGGTGAAATATGAAAGGAATATGTTTAGTTCAGTTCAGTTTTGTTCAGTCACTCAGTCGTGTCCGACTCTTTGCCTCCCTATGAATTGAAGCACACCAGGCCTCCCTGTCCATCACCAACTCCTGGAGTTTGTTCAAACTCACGTCCATTGAGTTGGTGATGCCATCCAGCCATCTCATCCTCTGTCGTCCCCTTCTGCTCCTGCCCCCAATCCCTCCCAGTATCAGAGTCTTTTCCAATGAGTCAATTCTTCCCATAAGGTGGCCAAAGTCCTGGAGTTTCAGCTTTAGAATCAGTCGTTCCAATGAACACCCAGGACTGATCTCCTTCAGAATGGACTGGTTGGATCTCCTTACAGTCCAAGGGACTCTCAAGAGTTTTCTTCAACACCACAGTTCAAAAGCATCAATTCTTCAGAGCTCAGCTTTCTTCACAGTCCAACTCTCACATCCATACATGACCACAGGAAAAACCATAGCCTTGACTAGATGAATCTTTGTTGGCAAAGTCATGTCTCTTCTTCTGAATATGCTATCTAGGTTGGTCATAATTTTCCTTCGAAGGAGTAAGCATCTTTTAATTTCATGGCTGCAGTCACCATCTGCAGTGATTTTGGAGCCAAAAACATAGTCTGCCACTGTTTCTACTGTTTCCCCATCTACTTCCCATGATGTGATGGGACCAGATGCCATGATCTTAGTTTTATGAATGTTGAGCTTTCAGTCAACTTTTGCACTCTCCTCTTTCACTTTCATAAACAAGCTTTTTATTTCCTCTTCACTTTCTGCCACAAGGGTAGTGTCATCTGCACATCTGAGGTTGTTGATATTTCTCCCAGCAATCTTGATTCCAGCTTGTGTTTCTTCCAGCCCAGCGTTTCTCATGATGTCCTCTGCATATAAGTTAAATAAGCAGGGTGACAATATACAGCCTTGACGTACACCTTTTCCTATTTGGAACCAGTCTGTTGTTCCATGTCTAGTTCTAACTGTTGCTTCCTAACCTCCATATAGGTTTCTCAAGAGGCAGGTCAGATGGTCTGATATTCCCATCTCTTTCAAAATTTTCCACAAGGAATATGTTGGCAGCTGATTAAAAACAGCAGATTTTTAAAGTAAAATAATTTAATTGCTAAAAACGTAAAGTTGTGATCTTGTTGAATTATTAATATACCATTTTATTGATTGGCAGCACAAAGAACTCTCCCATCTGAAAGCATATGGAAACCAAAAGACCTTGCTTTTTCCTCTTATGATGTTTTGCATTATTTCTCCTTTGTACTCTCTTTCTAATATTCTAAATCCAATCTCCTAAACACAGACACGCACACACACACACATGCACACACACACACACTCCCTTGCCACTTACTTTCTCAGTATGAAAAAGGCATTTGGAAGCAACAACCCTTTTCTTCAGAATCTGTGACTGTAGATGAGGCCCAACTAACAAGTCTTTATCCACGTTGCACTGGTACCTTTGGCCTCAAGATCCATAGAAAGTGAAGTTGCTCAGTTGTGTCCAACTCTGCAACACCATGGACTGTAGCCTATCAGGCTTCTCCATCCATGAGATTTTCTAGGCAAGAGTACTGGAGTGGGTAATTCTCTGACAGAAAGAACAGAGTGTACAGTGTGCATTGATTCTTCACAGCCATTTTCTGCTGCCCCTCTGACTACTGCCCTGATTGTCTGTGAGCACCAGATGTCCTGGGTGAAATGGATCATGCATACACCATAGCCTGAATATAGTCACTAGAGGTAAATGCAGAGAAGGTGGTGGTGAGATGCTTAAAGGCTCATGAACCCCATCAGCAATACGGACCAATATTTTGCCCTAGGGTTTCACAAGATATCATTATAGAGCAAGTATGACCCATAAAGTCTTATTGATCATCACATTGCTTCCTTGTAAACCCTAATTATCTCCGATAAAAGTGCAGTCTGGCAAATTCCCTAGAGAGATCAGATGGCATTTTTGAGTCTGAAGCTTCAAGGATACTTAATTGAAATATGATTTTCCTACCTTCTATTTATTCAGCTGTTACTACCTATGTTTCATAAATTGAACATGACCAACCTTCATAAGTCCCTAGATTTTTATTTTCCTGACCCTTCTTCCTGTCTCTGTGGCCTTCCATGATATATTTTTCTTACAGAAATATGTGTTTTGCAGAATTTCCCTTAGTGTTGCCTGCAACCTTCTTCCTCCCACTCCAATGCATAATGATAAAACTTCAGTTTAAAATATAAATAATGTAGGACTGTGATCTTTCCATTATTCCAGAAATGAAATCATGGTAACCTGAGCATTTCTGAAGTCTGGAAACACTACTTCACATTAATGCAGGTATGGCACAAGTATTATCAACCTAGGAAAAAAGAATCTTTCATCTGTTTCAAGTACAATTTAGAGCTATTAAAAAACATGCAAATAGTATGTTGTTGCATACAACGGTATGAAAACTTTGAATTAAATGAAGAATAAAGCATTATTTTGCATTAGAAATCTTTTGAATTTATTATACTCTGCAGAAGTTTACACACAAAAATAAGATTTATTTCAGAACATGACCCTGACAGCCATACCTACAAATTAAGTCCTAGACAAAACAACCCTTTTCAGCTAATTTCACTGAATCATTAACTTTCTTTTAAACTAACCTTCCCCTAGGTGGCACCTGTTGGAAGAATTGAGCTTGCACTTGACATTCCATCTCTACCATCCTCTTTCTATTGATTATTCCTGGGATATTCTTTACTTTCAATCCTTTATTATTATCTGTATAGTTGTTGGTCATTTTCAAAGTTTGCATATAGAAACATAAAAAGAACATTACAAATCACTGGATGTTTGGAGGGTGCCCCACAACATGGTAGCTTTGGGGGTGCAAGTATTAACTCTTCATGGTCCCTGTCTTTGATAAACTCACAATCTGATGGAAAAGTAACCAAAAATGTGATTTTAGTACATTGTGCCATTTGAGTTAATAGAGACACTCACAGGATTCCATGAAAGTGCAAAAGAAAGTCCTCTATCTCAGATTGAAGGCTTAAGAAGTAAAAAAATGAGCAAACAAACAAAGGTTTCCCTGGTTTCTGTTTTGAATGACAATTCAGAAGTAAGCATGTGGAAAACAAAATGGTATTTGTTCCGGGCACAGAGAGAGACATAAGCCATGATTGGAGAGACAAGAAATACTAAGCCTCTTGCAAGTAACTACAGGCAGCTGGAACACGTCTTAAAGCATGGTCCCTGACCTGTGCAATCAGCATCCTGAGAAGCTGTTAGAAACACACATTCTGAGGCGACATCTCACTCTTACAGAGTAGGTATTAGCAATTTGTGGTTGAACAAGTCTCCTGGGATTTTGACCTGCACTAAAGTTTAAGAACCACGGGGAAAGAAATCAAGCATTATCTGAAATGGGGCCTAATGCTGTTTGTTACAAGGTGCCACTGAACAATTTTACCAATGGGTGTCACGTGAATACATTTGAGACTTCAAAGAGAAAAATATGGTGGTAGCACAAAAATGACGTTATCATCTTCAGATTATCTTAGTATTATTTTATACGAAAGGTTGATTCCTCTGAATAAGACTCAGATGAATGTTCAGTTTGAGTCCCATGGTAGGAAGCTATTGCTTAAGTGCAATGATATATGGCTGGTACTGCTTATCTTTTTATAAGAAAAATTCAAAGAGTAAATGAATATGAACTGAAATTTTTTTCAAAAATGTTTGTGTTAATTTTAAAAAAGTATCTGTGATTTAAAAACTATGTAGACTTTATTTGAATTAGTGAGGTGATACTTGAGGCAGTGTTTTATACAGTTAATGCAATGTATCCTCACCAAGATTATTTTGAAGAATTAAACCCCTGAAATGATTTTCAACATAATAGTTGTTATTTTGCAGCTGTTTATAATATCCAAATATGGTCAATATTGATTGTTGGAGTTTACAAATAAAAACAGTAAATCATAGCATAAGACAGTGGTGGTAGAAAATAAAGATTGTTTTACATCCAAATTAAAGAACAAGAAATTTATTTTTATTATTTTCTTTACAGATGAGATAATGCATATTTAATATTAGAGACTTTAGTTATTAAGCCAATTTTTAATCCTTTGTTAGTATTCAATGAAAAATTGTCCTCTCATAAATTCCCCTCACACAGTTTATCTTTGAGAATATTCTTCCCATTTATCCTAAATATAAATGTGTCCTAGACTAATATAAATAAGATTTTGGTCTCTATTAACCAATATTTCAAAACCAATAATTACTTAGCCAGCTCTACCAGTGTTTTTGGCATAATTTTATTTGATTTTTCAAAACTTTCAGAATCTTGTTCATTACAAATAATAAAGCTGTTCCCATTTTGGCACCTGCACTGAAACTATCCTTAACCTGGAATCACAATTCACACCTAATATGCCAATCTGAATCCATTTAAACCATTCAAAACTGGATTTTCTATAAAGCAATTTTTTTTTTGTGAAATTGAATTTTCTACTTCAGTTTTTGGTGGTTTAATACATGCAAAGGCCAAATAATGATGCTGGTTAAACACTTCCTTATAATTAAAGTATCAATGAGCTTTCACAGAAATTTAAACAATGTTTCCAGTATTTCTTTGCAAAATGTGTTACTCATATTTATATTTGTAATTACTAAATTTTTTACATTATAATTCACAATAAGGAGATATAATTTAAAACTGTGTACAGAATAGAACCAATGGGGAAATTACAATGCAATATTGTTTTATTTTATATATTAAATGGCATAATGATCCTAATAGTATAGAAGTATCAGAGTGCAATATAAACATTATTTCATTTAATCTTCACAATCATACTGAGAGTCAAGTACTATGCTGTTTTGTCAATGAAATCACTGTGGTGCTAATAACTGAGTCTGCTTGTTACAAGTCAAGGCAGAAAACTCAGGGTTTCACTTTCCAAGGCCAATATTCACTTCCTCCTGCCACAACTTGAAAATGGTACACAGTTCAAATGCTATATGACACAACTTCTCTACTGTAAAGTTAAACTTAACAAAAGTTTCTTCAACCAGATTTTTCCCAATATATCAGCAGCATGTTTGTAAAGCATTTCCATAGAAATGTCAGCATTATATCGAGCTGATTGTCATTTATTAGCGGGCTTTACATGTAGGAGCTCAATTCCAAGCATAAAAGTCACTATTTGGAGAGACTTCTGGCCCTACTGTTGCATCTAACATAGTTTCTGAAACACTGAAATACGTTGTGAGGACATATTACTTAATTATTGATACATATTAATGCTAACATTTGGGATAAATACAATATGCATGGAAGTCAACACATATATAAAAGAAGTAATCCATAATCTCTCATTCCATCTATATTTTGCTGTCCCTACTAACCAATATGACAATCTCACCTTCATTTATGACAAAGTACCCACATACATACTTGGACTTCCCTGGTGGCTCAGGTGGTAAAGCGTCTGTCTACAGTGCGGGAGACGTGGGTTCGATCCCTGGGTCAGGAAGATCCACTGGAGAAGGAAATGGCAATCCACTCCAGTGCTATTGCCTGGAAAATTCCATGGACAGAGGAGCTTGGTAGGCTACAGTCCATGAGGTTGCAAAGAGTTGGACATGACTGAGCGACTTCACTTTCACTTTTTTCAAACACATACATACACATTCCCTATTTCTCTTATGCTCTCTCTCTAAATATATAGCCCACCAGGCTCCTCTATCCATGGAATTCTCCAGGCAAGAATACTGGAGTGGGTAGCCGTTTTCTTCTCCAGCGGATCTTTCCAATCCAGAGATCAAACCTTGGTCTTTTGCACTGCAGGCATTCTTTATCATCTGAGGCACCAGAGGAAGTCCATATATGAATATACATGCATACATATGTAACTTATTTACTTTGTCTTGGAACATATTCATTTCTGCTTAGAAAAAGAGACCAGCAAGTTTTTTGGAGCCAGAGAACTCTGGGATAAATCCAAGACTCTGCCTCACATATTGATAATATCATTTCTGGTGAGTTAACAGGACTGAGCCTCAGTTTACTCATTTATACAACTAAGGCAATAATGCCTACCTACAGTGATGTTAACATTGGAAAACTATGTAAGAAACAAATATAATACTTGTTAGATGGCAGGTAAATGACATATGGCAGTCATAATAAAGGGCTTCCCAGGTGGTACTAGTGGTAAAGAACCTGCCTGCCAATGCAGGAGACATATGAGACATGGTTTTGATCCCTGGGTCAGGAGGATCCCCTGGAGGAGGGCATGACAACCCACTCCAGTATTCTTGCCTGGAGAATCCCATGGACAGAGGAGCCTGAAAGGCTACAGTCCATAGGGTCACAGAGTCAGACATGACTCAAGTGACTTAGCACACAGAACACACCATCATAATAAAGCAGCTATTATTTGGTGTTTTTGATCAAGGGTATCATAGACAGATATTTTGACATCACGTTCTAGGATCAGTTCCTTTGTTCTCACCAATTGTTCCATTAGTTTTTTGATATGACTTTGCATTGCCCTTGCCACATAACCTTGCATGTCACCTGCTCTTCCTCTAGTCGTGCCCAGCGAAAAGCTCTGCAAATGTTCCAGTTCTCTAAACAAGCTCATTTGGAAAGTGGGTTGCAGCAGGAGGAAGACAGCAATAGGGAGGAGACAAAGCACAGATTTATACCTACAGTGCCAACACCTCAGGGGCATCCTAAGGAGTATTTCCGCTGAGTCGAGAATGTGCAGTTGGCATAGCAATATGAAAAGGCAGTGAGTGAGATCTGTCAGAGTGAAAAAGTACCAAATTTAGCAGGTCAAGGATTATCAGTATGATTTCAAAGAAACATTTAGAAGGAAAGAGACATCCATCCATGTCTAGACATTACCATGTCTAGATAGGGGTTTAACTCTTAATTAGTATAGCTACTACAGCAGAACAGTAAACAAAAAATATAGTGTCACTTGACAGAGGCTGTATAAGTGATATGTACAAAATAGTAGCTAAAGTGAAAACAAAAAGTTCCAAAAGCAGAAGAGAGTCCTTGCCAGTCATTTACTGGTAAATCAGGTACAGGGTCAGCCTTGGCCTGGAACACGAGGCAAGGGGCACAGAAACAGTAACTAGCAACATGCTTGACAGCGGAAACGTTTAAAAAATAATACTAAAAATGATGGAACTATGAAAAGCGTTTTTCTCTGGAAAAGGCTCTGAGGCTCTAATAATGGGCCTGCAAGAAATATTCACTCCATTTCCTGGACTGCAGGCCTGTTTCTTCTCAGAGTATAGCGCCTGTGTGAAATGGCTGACTCTAGCTCAGTATTTTTAAGACTAGTCACTTCTACTTCCCAGGAAGGAAGAGAGCAAATCACAGAGGATTTCTATGTTTACCATAGGATGGTCTTTTTGGTAGCACAGGTTTACAGGCACCACTCTGAACAGACAGGACTTATTTTCTTTGGTAGTAGAGAAAGAGGAACAACATACTTTTCACAGAACATAAAGAAGATAGCGATTATTCACAGAATATAAATTATTGTAGAAAGCATTTCATATATTTCTGTTTTACATTTTTAACATTCCTTCTTGAACATTTACTTTTCCTCATTCCCGAATGAGGGAATCCTCATTCGGCTTTCCCTCAGTAAAAAGTAATCATACCTGCTGGCTAACTCAGAACATTTACAAAATCATCAGAATAACATTTTCCACTGGGGTTACATCTCAGTCCACTCTCTATATTATGAGTGAAATTGGCACCTGGACAATTTCTAACAGTCTCAGGATTATACACAAACTAATTTACTCATTCGCCTCCTCTACCTGGGGAACAAACAAAATGCTGTTTTTTCTCTGCCCTCCAACCTGCCAGTGTCCTTCAGCACATTAATACAACCGTGATTCCTTTTTGAGGGCTGCTGTGACAACGTGACATTCTCTGTACACCTATGTCTTGCTTCTGTCCTGCTCTAGTCTTTTATTTTTTTAATTTTTTTATTAACTATCATAGCACTTTGTCAACAGGTCTTCTCTGTTAATAATACTGCCTCATGCATCATCTTATCTGAACTATAAAGTGAACATGTGATGTAGGTAGGGTGGGTCTCTATACTCCCATTTTGGAGGTAAGGAAATACAGTTTTATAGAGCATAACTAATTTGCTCAAGATTATAGAGCTCATAAATGATGAAATTAAAACTAGAGCTAAGGTTTTCTGTTTCTTTTCCAGCATCCTCTTTTATAGCTAATTACAATCCACAACTATGTTAATTTTCACACAATATACAAAATAAAAATAAAACATCTTACTTAAATTTAAGGTCCTAGCTAGTTTGGAAGTTACACTAAAACCATAGAAATTAGATTTGTAAAAATGCAATGCTAATTGTTTGCTCAGTTAACAAATGCAAAATGAATTGGAGAAAATAGAAATTTTAAAATGTTCACTAGTTCAACAAATGCTTCTTGTTTAGTAACTGGGGAGTCATTAAAATGAGATTATACTTCACAAAGGCTTATAAAATGAGAAAGAAAATGGAATTGAAACAAAAGAAAGGGAAAAAGAGGAAGGAAGAAAGAAAACTAATATTCGTTGAGTCCTTACTGTGAAATGTACTCTCACTTAAAGTACCGCATCTAATAGAGTTACATTAAGAAAGGACTTGTTTGGGTGGAGAAGTAAGAAGGCATCTCTGTCAGGTAACTTACAATTGGCCTGGCATAGACTGCTATGAATGTGACATGTGTAGACTTCATTCAGGAGACTGCTTCAACGACATAAGGGATTCAGGATAATGATTATTAGGAAGCGAGTTTGGCTAATTAGTGCAGGCTGAACTTGCTCAATTCTGAAAGAGATGGGAATACCAGACCACCTGACCTGACTCTTGAGAAACCTGTATGCAGGTCAGGAAGCAGCAGTTAGAACTGGACATGGAACAACAGACTGGTTCCAAATAGGAAAAGGAGTACGTCAAGGCTGCATATTGTCACCCTGCTTATTTCACTTATAACTCAGTACTTATATATATACGTACATATATAAGTGCATATAACTCTGTACTTCTATGCAGAGTACATCATGAGAAATGCCGGGCTGGAGGAAGCACACACTGGAATCAAGATTGGAGGGAGAAATATCAATCACCTCAGATATGCAGATGACAGCACCCTTATGGCAGAAAGTGAAGAGGAACTAAAAAGCCTCTTGATGAAAGTGAAAGCGGAGAGTGAAAAAGTTGGCTTAAAAATCAACATTCAGAAAACTAAGATGGCATCTGGTCCCATCACTTCATAGGAAATAGATAGGGAAACAGTGGAAACAGTGGCTGACTTTATTTTTCTGGGCTCCAAAATCACTGCAGATGGTGATTGCAGCCATGAAATTAAAAGACGCTTACTCCTTGGAAGGAAAGTTATGACCAACCTAGATAGCATATTAAAAAACAGAGACATTACTTTGCTGACTAAGGTCCGTCTAGTCAAGGCTATGGTTTTTGCAGTGGTCATGTATGGATGTAAGAGTTGGACTATAAAGAAAGCTGAGAGCTGAAGAATTGATGCTTTTGAACTGTGGTGTTGGAGAAGACTCTTGAGAGTCGCTTGGGCTGCAAGGAGATCCAACCAGTCCATTCTGAAGGAGATAAGTCCTGGGTGTTCATTGGATGGACTGATGCTAAAGCTGAAGCTCCAATACTTTGGCCACATCATGCGAAGAGTTGACTCATTTGAAAAGACCCTGATGCTGGGAAGGTTTGGGAGCAGGAGGAGAAGGGGACAACAGAAGATGAGATGATTGGATGGCATCACTGACTCAATGGACATGGGTTTGGGTGGACTCCAGGAGTTGTTGATGGACAGGGAGGCCTGGCGTGTTGCAGTTCATGGGGTTGCAAAGAGTTGGACACCACTGAGTGACTGAACTGAACTGAACTTGTTCATAATTTAAAAAAAAAAAAGGGTTCTTTACCCGAGAGGTACATATTGTTTCTATCTACACTCTGTTTCTCACTTCTTCTGCTGTCAGCATCTTAATTTAAGAGCAGAGGAAAGTTCCTTTCTCACTCTCTATCCATATGACCATATTCCCCTTTCAGCTTCAGGATAGGACTGAAAGTTGGAGGTTGCTGTTACATACAAATTTTATTTTTCCATGGATGAACACAAATTTTTATTTTTGAAATTAGTCTGAAAAATGGGCAACTATTAAAAAATTAGGATAGAAACTAGGCAGTATTTAGATTATGGAGAATCTTACTTGGCATGCCTAAAATATGCGTGTTTATCTTTTAGGTAATAGGGAATTAATATTTTTATTATTGTTACTACTATCATTAACATTACTGTTATATCAGAATATGCTTTATGTGGGGAAACTAGCATTTTATGTGGGGAAACTGTTTTATCTCTAATCTAACATCTTGTTTTCATCAGTTAGCTATTTCCATATAGCAAACCACATTAAAAGCCTTAAAATACATACACTCACATGTGTGTATGCATACTCAGACACAGACAGACACACACGCACACACTTATATTTAACTCCTGAATCTAAAGGTCAAGAATTTGGATTGATCATAGACATGTGACTGTTGAGGAGTGGTCTAGTCTGGAATTGGTTAATCTTAGCCTTTCTAAATCAACTATCTGCAGTTAGAAGGTAGTTTTGCAATGGCTAACTAATTTATGATGTCCTCAGGTAGGCCTTCTTTTCAGGGGGCCTTTAACCATTCAGGAGCTTTGCTGGAGCTGGTACACATGATGGCAGGGTTGCAAGAGTAGTAATAGGTCAAGATCCACTTTACAAACACCTTTCAAGTCTGTTTCTAACGTCTCTGCTACTGTTCCCATGGACTGAAGGAAATCATGGGGCCAAGCCCAGAGGGAGTGTGCAAAAAGCACTGCCAAACAGCCTGGACACAAGAAAGTATGACTACATCTATCCACTGTACTTGCCTATATGGATTCTGAAATTACAGGGCATCTGACTACAGATTTCCTCCAAACAAGGTAGGTATCAGTAACTAGTATTCATTTAAGCTACTCTGGGCCTTTGGCTCACTTCTAGCCTCAGAGAGTCCCTCTCAAAACAATTAACATTTAATTTTGACTCATATTGCTAGAAATAGAAGTCATCATTATTATTTGCATTTGTAAATTTAATATACAATAAGGTTTTAACTGAATGTAAAATCTTGACCTTTTTATTCAATATGTGCATACTAGTTTTGTTGATTATTTTAATAAAAGATCTAAATAGACATTTCTCTAAAGAAAATGTACAGATAGCCAAAAAGCACATGAAAAGATGCTCAACATCACTATTTCCTAGAGACATGCAAATCAAAAACTACATTAAGGTATCACCTCACATGTGTCAGAATGGCCATTGTCAAAAAATCCAAAAACAATAAATGCTGGAGAGAGTGTGGAGAAAAGCGAACCCTCCTACACTGTTGGTGGGAACATAAATTAGAAAAGCCGTTATGGAGAAATGTACGGATTACTTAAAATATAGAGACCATATGACCCAGCAATCCCACTCTTGGAAATGTATCTGGAGATAATCAATATTTGAAAGGGTACATGAACCCCAATGCTCATTGCAACACTGTCAACAATAGCCAGGACATGGATGAAGCTCAAATGTCCTTTGACAAAGGAATGAATAAAGATATGGTACATATACACAATGAAATATTACTCAGCCATAAGAAGAAGCAGAATAGTGCCATCTGTAGAGACTTGGATGAACCTAGAGACTGCCATCCAGTGTGAAATAAGTTAGAAAGCCTTTTATAACTAAATATCGTATAATATTGCTTATATATGTAATCTAGAAAAATGATATAAATGAACTTATTGGCAAAGTAGAGATAGAGTCATAGACATAGAAAACAAACTTATGGTTTGTTAATGGAAACAATTATGGAAACATATGAAAACAGTATGAAAATGAGAATCAAATTTGGAAACTGCGCTTGACATACATACATTACTATGTATAAAATAGACAATCAATGAGAACCTACTGTTTAGCACAGGGAACTCTACTCAGTGATCTGTAGTGACCTAAATGTGAAGTAAATCTATTAATAAGAAAGAGTGTATATATGTGTATCTATATTTATATATATATTACATATATATATATTTACAAAATAAACATTGTACAACAGAAACTAACACAACAGCTATACTCCAAAAAAACATTTTTTCAAGTTTCAAATAAGTTTCATTTGGTGAGGTTTAGAAATATCAGAATTACTGTCTCAGATTTTCACTACATCTGTTGATCATTCACACTGAGGAAAAGAAAGAGAAATTGTGATGGGAAATAATAATAAAAGTAATAAACATTTCATCTTGATTCCTATATACCCCATATGCTACTGAGCCTTTAACAGGAATCATCTTCCCTCATCAGGATGACTAAATGAGGCATCAGCTTGCACAAAATGCTAAGTTTTGTAGTACAAATAAATATTTATTGAAATATATTATTTAACTGTATATTAAAATTTAACTAATAATAATATATATACTTAATTATACTCAAAGTTTCTGCTGTTCATATTATTAGTTCTAATTATGCTTTATTTAGTTTTACTTTTTAATAATAAAATGTTTTTCTTAAAAAACTTTAAATAGGAATGATCAAATTTAACTTACAGACAATATATTATTCCCTAAATATATCTGTTGCATTCTACTTATTTTTAAAATAGGTACCTATTTTAAAATGCTCTTCTTAAAATGCAATTTTAAGACTCTTTTTTAATATACCCACCCAGGAATTTTTCTTGCCTTTTCCCACAGTGGTAGGTGTTTCTCAATCCCAACTTAAAAGTCTTATAGTTAAAATTATTTCTGTGGAAATAACTTATTTTAAAAAATATCTGTACAAAATTAAAAGTCAGTTTTTCAGTTTCCTTATGGCCTGAAAAGAAAATTAGCCTAATGAGTAAGAATTAGGAGACATTTCAGGATTCTTGTAATGGCGTACAGTGTGGGGACCTGGTATTAGCTCCTTGGGCGCTTGCTCTCAGGGCAGGGACCTGTTCTCTCTTTATCAGCTTTTGCATGGATTACCTCAGGCACTTTTTGCATTCGGTCTTTCTCTTTCCTTTTCCCTTGTGTTCTTAACAATTTGCTGTGGGCATTTTCACTATGACAAACAACTGCTGCTGATGATAATGAGAACTATTCACCTACTTTCTCCCTTCCTGGGAGACTGGAAAACCTTCCTGGGAGACTATAACTGGAAGAATGATGACACAGGAAAAGGCTGGGGAAGCTGGACATGGGCAAAATGTGATTAGCATAGTATGTGCCCATTAGACCTAAGGGAAGAAAATGTTTTTTCACCCTCTGCTGGCTCTGCTGCTTTGGACCAGGTGGCTGCTGGGTATACTGCACATGCCTCTCAAAAGCACATCTTCTTAATTAGTTATAGGTGACTGACTCATATGAGCTGGGAGGTTAAATCAGACCTCCTTCATATTTCGTGTTTTGTGTTGGAGACAGAATAGACTGTAATCCTTAAATGGAATTTCTCAGGGCCACTGTGAATATCAAGATTCTCTTGAATTTTCTCTTGTCAACCAAATTGGAAATTAATTAATAAATTAGCAATGAAAATTTAAGGCAGTCTACATTTAAGATTATCGGATGATTCTGTTTCACGGTATGTATTAAATATTTACTGTGACCACAGCAACAAAGCACTGGTGGGAAGATTTCAAAGCAAACAGAAGACAAATTTCCTCTTCTCAAGGTCTATTTAGACAGTCTTCAGGAGCAGTTACAACAGAAGAAGTGGAGAACACAGCCATGAGATTAAGAAACCAGGCAACTGCAAATATAGTGAGATGAAAATGCAACAAAGCATCACAACTTTATGAGCTATACACTCATGTGCGTATATGTGTGTGTCTTTGAGTTAGATTATATTTTATGAAAAAGTTGCTTCTTAGTTCACTATTGAAAGGTATCTATTTGTTAGAAAAGAGAACATAAAATTCATGAAGATAGTAACTCTTCATGCTGCTCTTTAGGCATTAAATTGTGTATGACTCTTTGCAGCTCCATGGTGGAACTGTAGCCCACCAGGCTTCCTGTCCATGGGATTTCCCAGGCAAGAATACTGGAGTGGGTTGTCATTTCCTTCTCCAAGATGACTCTAGAAAAAGTAATTTCTTTCACAAAATTATTCTAATACGTATTTAAAAACTTAACTCAAAAATTTCCCCTAATGATCTGCTTGCTCCTCCTCATCCTATCCATTCTCTCTTCAATAGTATCACTGATAACAACTTGTCTAAACCTTGAACCTTATGATTACATCTGATTCTCCTTCACCTTTATATGCTATGTCAGCCAGAGACCTTGTTATCATTCTAGCCAACTCTGTACCTTCAAAAGCCTCTGGCAACCACCCCCTCCTCTCCATCTCTATTGTTTTATTTTTCAGCCTCTTTCAGTCCTGTGTGACAGGAACAATTGAAATGGCCTTTCTGACTTTGATTCTTTGCTGTTGAAGCCATATTCTACTTTGCTAAAGTCATGATCGTTTAAAACAAATCGTGGTGAATTTCTACTTCTTGTAGAGAAATACAGGTTTAGTCATAGCATGTAAAACGATGAAAACTTAACATTTGTACAGACTCTGAACTATGAGAATATCCTGAGAGAGAATTTTATACAATTTATTCAAAATTAGAAAAACTACTTTGCCAAAGGCACAAAGTAAATAAGAGAAGAGCTGATATTTGTTTAGCTCTATCTGCCTGACTGCAAAGCGAGGCTCTGGCCTATCTTTCCTGCCTCACTACATCACCACTCATCGCAGTCCCTCCACTCCTAGCACACTGGAATCTCGCTGTCTCTCTCCAACCTACACTTCCTATTCATCTGTCTCATCCCTACCCATCTCTGAAAAGTGAAATCAAGTGGATCTTCATTTCCTCAGCTTCCCCCAAAACTCTTCCCCCAAGAAAAAGTATTTAATTATGCATTTGCATCTCCATAACATTTCATATATCCCAAAATTGAGCAAGTTTTAGATTATGTCATAGTTATTTGGATATTTATTCATCTCATCCTTTAGGCTGCATGTACTTTGAGACCTGGAACCATAGAGCACTATTTTCTAATATCCACTGCACCTAACATAATTCGTATTTCATATTAGAACTTTAATAAATACATGTTGAATTAAAGTAATTTATTATAGTGTGATCATATAAAAATTGCCTTATGTAAAAAGACTGAGAAAGGCATTTCTTGTGATTGCATGAAGAAATTGTGTTTCTTTTTAAATTGTAGAGTCCTCAGTACTTAGCAAATACAGATCTAAATGTATTTATTATTATCTATATACAGATACATAAATGTCTCTACATTATGTAAACACATGCACATGTTAAAATACATTTGAACATAAACAATGTAGTTGTGCATATAATAAATATCTATTTTTATTCAGTCAGTTATCAAAAAGACTGCAGTTAACTTGAACAACTGCTTTCGTTACATCCAATCCTTAACCTGAAATATTAATTTTTAGAGCCGGTGCATAGACTTTAGCAATAATCCATTAAGGGATTATTAAGGGAATAATAATCCAAGGGAAAACAAGTCCAAAGCTTGGGAATAAGTTTTTAAAAATCATATCCATAATAAAGTTTGACTCTAAGAAATATAGTTTTGTTTGACCAATTTACTATTGATTAGGGACTAATTTACAAAATTATATATTAATTTATAAATAACTGATAGGTAGTAAATAATTTCCACTTATTAATGGTTCAAATAAATTTTATCCACCTGAAAGATCAATCCAAATCTTACAGTTTGCTGTCCTTAATATATTGACCAGTTTTATATCCATCTGAGCAAATTTGTTCAAGCATTCTTTTTTCCCACATATTTTACATAAGAGTCTCACCTATCCTCTTCTGAATTGTGGTATTTAATGAGTGAAAAGATGATTAACATTATTAATCATCATGGAAATGCAAATCAAAACTATAATGAGGTATCACTTCACACCTGTTAGAGTAGCTAGTATCAGAAAGACAAGCAATAAGTGTTGGTGAGGATGTGGATAAAAAAGAATCTTTGGTGCACTGTTGGTGGGATTATAAATTGGTATAGTCATTTTGGAAAACAGTATGGAGTGTCCTCAAAATAGAAGTACTATATGATCCAGCAATTTCAGTTCTGGGTAGTTTTCCAAAGAAAACAGAGATACCAAATCAAAATGATACATGTGCTCTATATTCATTGTACATCATTTAAAACAGTCAATACATCCAAACAATCTAAGTCGCTACCAATAGATAAATGGACAAAGAAAATGCATTTTACAGACACACACACACTCTTACACACATACATATATACAATGGAGTATTATTCAGCCAGAAAAAATGAAATCTTGGTATTAGTGACAACAAGGATAGACTTTGAGGGCATTCCTTTAAATGAAATAAGTCAACCAGAGAAAGACAAAAACTGGATAATCTCACTTATATGTGAAATCTTAAAAAAAAAAAAAAGGAATCTCATAAATACAGAGATGAGGTTGATGATTGTTACCAGTGGCAAGGGTTATGGTGTGGTTGAAATGCAAGAAGGGGGTCAAAAGGTACAAAAATTGAGTGTGGTAAGCAGAATAATGATCCCCTCAAACAATTCATACCCTGATCTCTATGATTCGTGAGTGTTATCTTACATGGCCAAAGGAATTTTGCCAATGCTTTTAAAGTTACGGAATTTGTGATGAAGAGATTATCGTAGATTATCTACGTAGGTCCAAACATACAAGTTCTTAAAAGCAGAGGGCTGTTCCTAGTGTGGTCAGAAAGAGAGATTTGACAGTAGAAAATGGTAGAAAATAATGTGACAAGAAGGACTCAGTGCCCTATTGCTGGTTCTCAGTGAAAAATTGAAGACTCACTCTTGATGCTACGGATAGTCACTACCTCACAGCCAACAACAGCAACAAAAAACTTAGTGACCTCAGTCTGTAGCCACAGAACTGAATTCTGCCAATAACCCAAATGAGCAGGAGACAGACTTTCCTCTTGAGCCTTCAGGAATGAACACAGCTGTGCTGGCTTCATGGTTTTACCCAGTGAGACTCTTGCTGAATTTCTGTCCTACAGAACAGTGTAACAATTAACTTGCCTTACTTTAAGCCACTAAATTCATGGTAATCTGTTAAAGCAGCAGGTGAAACTAATACAGTGAGTTTTAAAATTTTTGTTGTTCATCTATATTTGTGCAAGTCAATTTTTTAACTTTTATGAAAATTATACTTTGATAATTATAATGTCTTCTTGAGCATCTATGCCCACTTTGGAAATGACTTAAGTGAGCCTCTGAATTATGGATTGACAAATACTACTTGTCTCCTCTGTCTTAGAAATGAATGATCTTCTCCAAGAAGATCCTTCTGTTTAAGGCAAACATCCTCTGATTTGAAGGTCTTCCAAAGGTGATTTATTCCTGAAGATTGGCTGGTATTGAATATCCCTTAGAACCTATAAAATAGATGCCATTTGTTTATTTTTGCTTTTATTTCCAGTATTTTGGGAGGTGGATCATAGAGGATCCTGCTGTGATTTATATCAGAGAGTGTTTTGCCTATGTTCTCCTCTAGGAGTTTTATAGTTTCTGGTCTCACATTTAGATCTTTAATCCATTTTGAGTTTATTTTTGTGTATGGTATTAGAAAGTGATCTAGTTTCATTCTTTTACAAGTGGTTGACC
Organism: Capricornis sumatraensis; assembly: GCF_032405125.1. NCBI lineage: Eukaryota > Metazoa > Chordata > Mammalia > Artiodactyla > Bovidae > Capricornis > Capricornis sumatraensis. The sequence goes on along the minus strand of NC_091075.1, from coordinate 30,847,788 downwards.
AGTTTTCCCAGCACCACTTGTTAAAGAGATTGTCTTTAATCCATTGTATATTCTTGCCTCCTTTGTCGAAGATAAGGTGTCTATAGGTGTGTGAATTTATCTCTGGGCTTTCTATTTTGTTCCATTGATCTATATTTCTGTCTTTGTGCCAGTACCATACTGTCTTGATGACTGTGGCTTTGTAGTAGAGCCTGAAGTCAGGCAGGTTGATTCCTCCAGTTCCATTCTTCTTTCTCAAGATTGCTTTGGCTATTCGAGGTTTTTTGTATTTCCAAAAAGCTTCTGCACAACAAAGGAAACTATAAGCAAGGTAAAAAGACAGCCTTCTGAATGGGAGAAAATAATAGCAAATGAAGCAACTGACAAACAACTAATCTCAAAAATATACAAGCAACTTATGCAGCTCAATTCCAGAAAATTAAACGACCCAATCAAAAAATGGGCCAAAGAACTAAATAGATATTTCTCCAAAGAAGACATACAGATGGCTAACAAACACATGAAAAGATGCTCAACATCACTCATTATCAGGTAAATGCAAATCAAAACCACAATGAGGTACCATTTCACACCAGTCAGAATGGCTGCGATCCAAAAGTCTACAAGCAATAAATGCTGGAGAGGGTGTGGAGAAAAGGGAACCCTCTTACACTGTTGGTGGGAATGCAAACTAGTACGGCGACTATGGAGAACAGTGTGGAGATTCCTTTAAAAAAATTGCAAATAGAACTGCCTTATGACCCAGCAATCCCACTGCTGGGCATACACACCGAGGAAACCATAATTGAAAGAGACACATGTACCCCAATGTTCATCACATCACTGTTTATAATAGCCAAGACATGGAAACAACCTAGATGTCCATCAGCAGATGAATGGATAAGAAAGCTGTGGTACATATACACAATGGAGTATTACTCAGCCATTAAAAAGAATACAGTTGAATTAGTTCTAATGAGGTGGATGAAACTGGAGCCGATTATACAGAGTGAAGTAAGCCAGAAAGAAAAACACCAATACAGTATACTAACACATATATATGGAATTCAGAAAGATGATAATGATGACCCTGTATGCGAGACAGCAAAAGAGACACAGATGTATAGAACGGACTTTTGGACTCTGTCGGAGAGGGAGAGGGTGGGATGATTTGGGAGAATGGCATTGAAACATGTATACTATCATGCAAGAAATGAATCGCCAGTCTATGTTCGATACAGGATACAGGATGCTTGGGGCTGGTGCATGGGGATGATCCAGAGAGATGATATGGGGTGGCAGGTGGGAGGGGGTTTCAGAACTGGGAACTCATGTACACCCGTGGTGGATTCATGTCAATGTATGGCAAAACCAATACAGTATTGTAAAGCAAAATAAAGTAAAAATAAAAATTAAAAAAAAGAACCTATAAAATATATCTTGATTGAGCATCACAATTTTATATGCTTGGAGAAAAAGAAAGAAAATACTTTTGTTAGGGCCTTTTTATTCTGAGAATACAATATATCTATTAAATTAAAACAAATTCTAAGCTGAGTGAAGTTTAAGAAACAGCCTAAGATCCATTTAGAAAATAAATTAAAGAAAGCTATTTCTGAAACAGAAGGATGGTGAAAACTTTGGGAGATGCTAGAAGTATTGATACGATTCTAAAAGGCAGTGTGAACGATTTTATCTGACTTCCTCCTCCACTCTATGGGGAAGCACTTTACTGTCTTACATAAGTAACAGGATACAAGTTATGGAAGTTAAGAATTTTTTGTGTCTTATTTTAATTGGTTGAAAAAAGAATTAAGAAATATCAGCCAATGTTTATAAACAACTGTTCACTGGTAAAAGTTATATAATTTCAACCAGCATTTGATCTGTAAGATGGAAAAATAAGCTTAGAATATTTGGATAATTCATCAAAAGTAGACAGCTATTTACATGCTACGGTTCAATCTCCTTAGAATATATGAGCTAAATAATAGGAAATTCATTTCACATAAAGAATTATCTTGAAACAAATTATAAATGCTTGCTCTTTTTTTTTTTTTTCTTGTATCTCCTTGGGGAAAACGCCTTTTATCCAAAATTCCATTTTCCAAAATTGTCTTTTATTAAGTGTTTCCATCTTCCTATGAACAGACAGAATGTAAATGCATACACACACAGATTTATATTAATCTACAACTTCCTATATAGCTTCCCCAGTGGCTCAGCAGTAAAGAATCTGCCTGCAAGGCAGTGGCCACTGGAGATGCGGGTTGGATCCCTGGCTCAGGAAGGTACCCTAGAGAAAGGCATGGCAACCCACTCCAGGATTCTTGCCTGGAGAATCACATGGACAGAGGAGCCAGGTGGGCTACAGTCCATAGGATCACAAAGAGATGGACATGACTGAGTGACTGATCATGCACACACACCCTTCCAGGCAGCACTAGTGGTAAAGAATGTGCCCACCAATGGAGTCAATGGAAGAGACACAGTTTTGATCCCTTGGTCATGATCTTCTGGAGAAGGAAATAGCAACCTGCTGCAGCATTTTTGCCTGGAAAATCCCAAGGACAGAGGAGCTGGTGGGCTATAGTCCATGGGGTTGCAAAGAGTCAGACATGACTGAGTAAGTGAACACAGCACACTGCCTTTTCCAACCAAAAAAAAAAAAGCAATCTACATTAATAAAGAACATACAAGTTGTGTATACATTTGAACAATTACACAAGATGCTTCTCAGTGAAGAAATGTATAAAAACATGGTTATGTAAAGGTATTCTATTTTGCCTAATGCTAGGTAATAGTTTGGAAAGAAGTGAAATTTATGACTTGTTTGAGCAGTACTTTGTATGTTGCATAGGAAATTTTTTTAATCAAGCCATTTGGGAAAATGAATTCATCATTCATTAAAAAAAGGAAGTAGAAGGAGAACATTATTTTATTTTAACTAACACAACAAGAACTTTTTAAATAAAGAGATCTCCACCTCAAGTTTTGTCCTTTAAAAATAATGTACCATGATTTATGCCAGTGAGTTTAAAATTAAAGTGTAAGTTATTGTTCTTAAGTAAATACTGACAATGAAGCAGATTTTATTTCTATTTTCCATCACTCTGACTATACTCACATGGAATACTGATCTTTGTATTCATTTTTCCAAGGTAAAACTTCACCATAATCTAAAGGGAAAAATTATATATTTCAATTTTATGAGATTTATACATTTCAAACAATCGAAGTTTTCCTTTAGACAATACTTTAACTTAAAAAAATGTCAAAACTTTACCTTTGAGTTAATGATATGAATGAGATGTTTCTTTAAAATACTGTCTTGTCTGTGGTTTGGTTTCATATCTATAACTCAGAATTAATAAAGTTTCTTAGCGTAGACCATGGGTGGGGGGGTGGGGTGAGGAACATGGATTTAATCTGATTGCAAGTTTAGACAATTATAGCCTCTCTTCCCCATATTCCTGCCAATCTATTATCCCTAACACATAAAAATCCCTCTTTTCCACTGCCTCAGAATACATTAATGATTTACAGCATTAATGAGAGACATAAAGATGAAACGAGCTGGAGAAAGGACATATAGAAAGAGAGAGAAAGAAAATGAGTGCATGAGAGAGCAAGAGGAGCTTTGACCTTCAGAATTTCCTTCTTGGGTTCAAAGACACCACAATAACTTTTACTAATTAGCTCTAATATAACAATTTAGAATGCAGCATTCACATAAATGTGACTGAAATATTAGCACTTGAAGAAAATGTGTCTACTCTCTAGGACATATGACAAAAAACAAAATTATTTTTAAATTAATAAAGAAAATTAAAGAATAAAACACTTCTGGGAAACACTCTTTATGTACAGAAAAGCCTTTAAATTATATACAGCAGGCAGACAGATGACATTATATGAAATTCAACTGGTGCAAGCAAATGATTAGATATCATTTAATTTTTATATAATAATCTTAAAAAAGGGCAAATTAATGCTTTCTTCTGTTTAATAATTGCTTTGGTCTGAGTTCATATGTAATATCATTTACCAAACATACATGAAAAATAATTATTAGTTCTCAAGAAAATTATTCAGTAGAGTGTGTAGTATGCCATTAATTGAAGGTATATTTCTCAAGATACACTAAGATGCCTCCATGTGATTCAGTAAAATACAAATCTATCTAATGATATGTATGAGGTAAGAGAATTGTTGTGTCAGCATTTTCAATTTAATTGAAAAGCTTCAGATTACCATTACCTCTATGCCAAATAACATACATTATTCCTCAGATGATAGACAAACATAAGTCTAATCATTTTATTTCTGGGCATGCACTGTAGAAGAATTCATAAGAGAAATTATTGCTCTGTGTTTCATCGTCTTTTCCTGATCCATTTGAAAACCATTAACTTCCAAGAAATTGAAACACAGAATCAATGGATATGGGCACAAAGTATATCTGAAGTACTGTTACTGAGGTCTTCCACTTTGCTTCCCAAACTCTGATTTAACAAATAAATTTTCCATAGAAGAAAATGTTGCAAGTTTAAAATAAACTTAATCTGCCTGAAACGTGACTGGGCTGAGTTCTGGTAATAAAAAGATAAAAAAGTCTGACTTTGGTTCTGCCAGTGTTTGTCTACAGCTGGTAAGGCCTAAGAGCCAAGAGTGAGTAACATAAGTAGGTCACATATATAAAACACTTACATAAGCTTTCAGTTCAGCTCAGTTCAGTCACTCAATCGTGTCCAACTTTTTGTGACCCCATGAATTGCAGCACGCCAGGCCTCCCTGTCCATCACCAACTCCCAGAGTTCACTCAGACTCGTGTCCATCGAGTCCGTGATGCCATCCAGCCATCTCATCCTCTGTCGCCCCCTTCTCTCCTGCCCCCAATCCCTCCCAGCATCAGAGTCTTTTCAGTGAGTCAGCTCTTCATATGAGGTGGCCAAAGTACTGGAGTTTCAGCTTTAGCATCATTCCTTCCAAAGAAATCCCAGGGTTGATCTCCTTCAGAATGGACTGGTTGGATCTCCTTGCAGTCCAAGGGACTCTCAAGAGTCTTCTCCAACACCACAGTTCAAAAGCATCAATTCTTCGGTGCTCAGCCTTCTTCACAGTCCAACTCTCACATCCATACATGACTACTGGAAAAACCATAGCTTTGACTAGATGGACCTTAGTCGGCAAAGTAATGTCTCTGCTTTTGAATATACTATCTAGGTTGCTCATAACCTTTCTTCCAAGGAGTAAGCGTCTTTTAATTTCATGGCTGCAATCACCATCTGCAGTGATTTTGGAGCCCCAAAAAATAAAGTGTGACACTGTTTCCCCATCTATTTCCTATGAAGTGATGGGACCGGATGCCATGATCTTCATTTTCTGAATGCTGAGCTTTAAGCCAACTTTTTCAATCTCTTCTTTCACTTTCATAAACAGGCTTTTTAGTTCCTTTTCACTTTCTGCCATAAGGGTGGTGTCATCTGCATATCTGAGGTGATTAATATTTCTCCCGGAAATCTTAATTCCAGCTTGTGTTTCTTCCAGTCCAGCGTTTCTCATGATGTATTCTGCATAGAAGTTAAATAAGCAGGGTGACAACTGTGGAAAATTCTGAAAGAGATGTGAATACCAGACCACCTGACTGGCCTCTTGAGAAATCTGTATGCAGGCCAGGAAGCAACAGTTAGAACTGGACATGGAAAAACAAACTGGTTCCAAATAGGAAAAGGAGTACATAATCTTTACATCCCCTTAAAAAGCCTATTGGGTAGGATCCTTCCCCACATTTTATTAATGAGCAAACTGAAGCTGGGACTTCCCTGGTGGCTCAGTGATAAAGAATCCAGCTGCCAGTGCAGAAGACATGAGTTCAATCCCTGGGTTGGGAAAATTGCCTGGAGAAGGAAATGGTAACCCACTCCAGCATTCTTGCCTGGGAAATCCCATAGGCAGAGGAGCCTGATGGGCTATAGTCCACATGGTTGCAACAGTTAGACAAGGCTTAGGTTCTCTAAAACAACAAGGAGAAACTGAAGATGAGCCAGGCAGAGTAACTTGCCCAGGATTATAGAATAAATAGATGGAAGGGACAGGGCCAGACCTGACCTGCTCCACCTTTTATACTGAACTACCACACTAAAGGACTATCACTAAGTTCAAATTTATTGGCTCTGCAACTGGTACTCTTATGGAAATAACTGTGTTTATTTGGATTTTTTTAAAATTAGGTATGACTGGGAAAGATGTATGGAAGAAATACAAATTCAAGGAAATGCTAAAAGATGAAATTCAAATGAGATTTGGGGAGAATTTTTGGCTTTTATTTACTTGTGCTACTATTGGCTTCCCCTGGAGGCTCAGTTCTTCATCTGCCTTTGACGCAGGAGTCTCAGGAGACTGGGTTTGGTCCCTTAGTGCCAGGAAGACCCCCTGGAGAAGGGCATGGCAACCCATGCCAGTATTCTCTCCTGGAGAATCCCATGGACAGAGAAGCCTAGCAGGCTATAGTCAATGGGGTCGTAATGAGTTGGACGTGACTGAAGTGACTTAGCACATGAGCACATCCACAGGAAAATAGTACCATTGTTTCATAGAAATCAAAAGAATGGTAAGAATTATTTTTAAGGTTCCATTTCTCTTAAATAAAATACTTGCCAAAATAATAGTAAAGTCAGTCCAATGGTTTTAATATATTCATTCAGTATTTCAGTTATATTTCACTTAAACTGCATATCTATAGAAATCATGCACCTCTTTATGCCACCTAAGGATTAAGCATATTCAAGTGAACTGACAAAGAGCAGCACTACATGCAGGTGAGAAAGCTGAGATACTTGAGACACATGCCATCAAAACGCTCGTAATCAATTAAATAAAGCATGTCCTACTGTCTACTGTAGAAGGTAGACTATCGGAATTCTGTGCCAGGCAGATGAAGTCCACTGCAGATGGTGACTGCAGCCATGAAATTAAAAGACGCTTCCTCCTTGGAAGGAAAGTTATGACTAACCTAGACAGCATGCTAAAAAGCAGAGACATTACTTTGTCAGCAAAGGTCCGTCTAGTCAAGGCTATGGTTTTTCCAGTGGTCATGTATGGATGTGAGAGTTGGACTATAAAGAAAGCTGAGTGCAGAAGAATTGATGCTTTTGAACTGTGGTGTTGGAGAAGACTATTGAGAGTCCTTTGGACTGCAAGGAGATCCAACCAGTCCATCCTAAAGGAGATCAGTTCTGGGTGTTCATTGGAAGAACTAATGTTGAAGCTGAAACTCCAATATTTTGGCCACCTGATGCGAAGAGCTGACTTACTTGAAAAGACCCTGATATTGGGAAAGATTGAAAGCAGGAGGAGAAGGGGATGACAGAGGATGAGATGGTTAGATGGCATCACCGACTCAATGGACATGAGTTTGCATAAACTCCAGGAGTTGTGATGGACAGGGAGGACTGGCATGCTGAGGTTCATGGGGTCGCAAAGAGTTGGACATGACTGAACAACTGAACTGAACTGAACCGATGGCTCTTAAGGAGTCAGTGGGAGCTACAGAGAAGAGTCAACTTATGCAATGAGCCTAGGAGGCAGGCAGACAATATTTGGACAGATAACAGAGTAGGCAGGAAAGAGAAACAGTGCTAAGAAAGAAGTCCTTGAAAAAAAGCACAGCAGTAATGAAAAATACAGCCTATTCTATATAATTTCATGTAATTTTTGGAAGAAAATGAATGGCAGTAAGGTGGAACCATAATTTGAGGGTGTCTGACTACAAAATTAAGGAATTTGGATTTAACCACTGCCCATGAAAGAGATTCAGCAAACAGCTCATGAATTCTGTCAAGTCCTCAGCTAGAATAAGTACATAATGTATCTTGAAATGATAGGTAGATTTCTTCAATTTCATATTAGAGTGGTGTTAAAAATCACAAGAGAGCTGTAACATTAGGGGAGACTCTCCATTTCCTTGTCAGAGATCCATAGATGTTTAGACTGCCATTATGCAGTAGCCTTCAGTCTCAAGGAACAAACTGTAGCCATCAGAAACTAGTACTTCCCTTTGCTGGAAAGGCAAATTAATCTAATTTCCATAGAAATACAATCACACAGATAGTTGTAGGCTTCTCTCAAACCAACTATCTCCCATAGATATGGTTCATTTAAATAAATGATATCCGTAATAAGAGACACATGCATTTTTTTTTGCCAATAATTTGGTAGCTTAAAACATCAATAAATATTAGTGACTTTTCTAGGCTATATTAAAAATATGGGAAATAAACTGTGCTAAGTATTCTTTATGTGATGAAACATGTATACTTTATGATGATATTAGAAAAGGATGAACATGTTTATAATATATTTACTGAAAAAGAGTTGTGTTGATGGCATGCTCTACTAAGATATATACAAATGTAACAAAAACCTTGAAGGGCTTCTGTTAGCATTAATATTCTGTTTTTAATTGCTGGAGTTTAATATTGCTTACATTTTTAATACTACTTTTGTAACTCAATCACATGGATCCAGTTGATTCCAAAAGAGCTCTCAGTATATTCTAAATAAAATGGTATTGAAGAATCTCACAAAGATGCCATTATCCTACTTTATCTTCCTATTCCAAGCGCACAGGAAAACAGACTTATACAAGTATTATATATTTAAGACTTTGTCCCTGTTGCCTTCACCATTAAGTGATGAGATGTGTTCTCTCATGCTAATCTTAAAGTAATAGATCTCAACATCTTTTTCATACAAACAATACACAGATACACAAATCACTATCTATTAACCCTGATGTATAACTGCATCAGTGCATGGGATTTATTGGGGTAAAACATATGGGCAGAGAAATATCAGAGCACATGAAATCCATGAGCTCTCAGGCCAGAGAACACAGACCATCTATGGCTGGACTGGATTATGCCCCAGGGAAAGAGCTCCTGGTGAAGCTGCTTTCTACCAAGGGAAATAGCAGGCAGAGACTATCAAGACAAAAGCAAAGCAAGAATTTTCTGTTCAAGGAAAATGTCCTGACAAAAAGGCTGTGTCCACATAACTCAGAATCGGTTATGAGCCAGTTCTTCCATAAGCTTCCCTAGGCTAATGAAGGGCTTCCTGCCTTCTTGCTCATCATCAAAAGTGGAGGAATGGAGCCCCTCCAAGGTTATTGACTTTGTCTCTTGTTATCTGTATAATGTAGTTTGGTCAAATCCCATGTCAAATAGTTGAGCAATTAAGTAATTAGTATAGCTAATAGATGCAATATTGTAAAATATTTTTCTTATACAGAAAAGACAGAGACAAAAATTTAGTAGTGAGCCAAAACTGGGACATGGTTGAGAGTAGGTGGTATATAAACAGTGCTATCTATCATTTCTGGCTTGAAATTGTAGTTTCAGTATAGTTTGAGAGATGAAATAGATATATGTGAGAACATTTCAATAATTATGATGCTCCAAAAATCTAAAATGAGTTGTACAGTAATCATAAGCTCAGCTGGTAAAGAATCCGCCTGCAATGCAGGAGACCCTGGTATGATTCCTGGATCAGGAAGTTCCCCTGGAGAAGGGATCAGCTACCCACTCTAGTATTCTTAGGCTTCTCCGGTGGCTCAGACAGTAAAGAATCTGCCTGCAATGCGAGAGACATGGGTTTGATCCCTGGGTCTGGAAGATCCCCTGGAGGAGGGCATGGCAACCCTCTCCAATATTCTTGCCTGGAGAATCCCCATGGATAGAGAAATATGGAGGGCTACATCCATGGGGTAGCAAAGAGAGGGACATGACTGAGTGACTAAGCACATGTGCTTGTTACTTTAGCAATTTTATGGTGCCCATGTATAACAAAAGAAACATTCCCTAGTTGAATAAAATCATAAAAAGTAACTTTTCATGATTTTAGAAAGATTAATGTGACGAATTTTAAATATCATTTGAAACCTGTTTTTTTAACATTTACCTTTTGCTGTTTTCAAACTGAATTTAAAACAAAGAAAAAAAAATTAACACCTGTGAGTATGAGACATAATCTTTTTCTCTTCCAACACATAATCAAAATTTTAACCATTTTACCTGTAATTAGCTTTCAAATGACTATTTCTATTTTTATTTTTCAAAATGCAACATATTCCCCCCTTACAAGCACCTGCTATTTAATTTTAAAACTGTGGCACGTTATTAATAATTAGTTACTCTTGTAATTATTGCTCTTCTACTTGTAGGTTCCAATCACTGACATGTCTTTATAAAAGTAGAATACAAGAGGCTATATTAAGTAATTCCAAAATGAACCATAATAATTCAACAAGTCAAATTCTCATGCACTTTAGAATTTTATGTAGTTCTGAGATCTATATGATCATTAATATCAAAAACCTATGTTTATGTTCAGAGTAGGTTGTATCCAGGGTAGAACAAGGGTAGGACATTTTTCTTGAGATTTAACATATACACTTTTGTCATTCTCCACGAGAAATAACACAGTATTACATATACTTTAATGCAACCTATATTCAATCACTATTGCATCTTAACATTTCTGGCTATTCATTTAATATAGTAACAAGTGGACAAAAATTTTAGCAGGACATTTCCTGAAGTACTTTTTAGTCAGAATAATAATATATCTATAGTATTTTCTTTAATTTCATGATAGCAGATTATTTTCATGTTATTTTAAAAATTTTCCCTTTTTTTAACATTTAACATTTACTGCATACTGATACTTCCAAGGACTTGAACACTACTTATCTAGCAATCATAAAATCAGGCATTAGACACTGTCCTTACCCCAAACTGCAGAACTGGTAACAGACGACAAGGTGTTTTAGTAAGTTATCCAGAGTCATACTCTTAATAATTATGACCCCATACTTATGCCTCTATTCCATTTATGTTAGGAGAAAATATGAGGTTGAGAGAGGGTTGAAATTATATTATTTTTCTTTTAATTTATTGATAGGATCTTATTCAGATCTTGACTTTTGTTCAAGGAAAGGATATACAGTCCCAGTTTCTGAAATATAGATTGTCCTTATAGTTGCATAATAATTTAATAAAAGTTAAAAAATAAAAATTAAACATAACAAAGGTTTAATAAAGCTTAAACTTCCCTTACAGACACCTTTAACATAATCTAGAAAAAGAATAAAAATCTTTATCTATTAAAAGCTCAATGTGTCATTTTCCACAAGTGCTGAGGACTTTCAAGCCACAGAGAGAAGCATTTGAAGTTGTTTATGTTTAACAAAGTCTGTCTGGTTGTTTGCAGTTAGTCACAGGACACCAAGTTAAGCAAGACACCAAGAAAAATTAATCAACCAACCAACCAACCAACCAACCAAATAAACCCCAAATACTAAATTAAATATATCAGAATAACTTTGAATTGTATCACTTGACAAATGTCGATATTTAAAACAAGATTTATTTATTAAGTATGTCTATATATTAATCAGAATTCTCACTCACTAATAATTAGGAAAATGTATCTGCAGGAGAGTAAACAAGCCTAGACTTAAAAACCTCTACACATCATAATGTTGCATGTAGAGCTGTACATTTCAGGGAACAGGAGACAAGGGTTAATATGAAAAATATGGGGCTTCCTTGATAGCTCAGTTGGTAAGAAATCTGCCTGCAATGCAGGAGACCCCGGTTCGATTCCTGGGTTTGGAAGATCCCCTGGAGAAGGGAGAAATAAAAGATGAAGAATAGGAGAATTAAAAGATGTTGACTACCATTTATTAAAGTCTAAAATATGTTTGTTACCTCACATATCCTATTTAACTTAGTTTTTAACAACTCTGTTATATAATGCACGTAAACAAACAATTTGTATCTAACAGAAGTTACGTGAATAATTCAAGGTCAGCTACCTGAATATGAGCAGTGAAATCTAAACTGATAGCAAGTATAAAAGAGCAATAATAATGAGGTGAAAGAGAGCTAGATTACTGAGTGGATGATAGCTTTTACTTTAATTTTCTCTATTTTCACTGATACATTCAAACGTAGAGATTCTTTACTAGATTTCTCCATGGCCAAGTGAAATGAGTAAATATCTCTTGTAAATGTTTCAGAAGTCAACTAGTTTATTTCCATTTCAACCATCCTGATTTCAGACTTTGCAAATTAAAACAGAAATTCTAATGTGAGAATTTACAAACATGTTGATAGCAGAGATTTAACTGTCACAAAGGTAAATCCATAAAGTGAAACTCATTACATTTATACAATTTGCAAATTTAGCAAAATGTGAAATATAACTTTTGAAAGCTAGAGTAGGTGGTGATAGGAAAACATTCATAATATTATCCAACTTTTGGAAACTTTCATGAAGAAGGTAGTAGTTAATGAATTATTTATTCATTAAAAGCAGCACTTAATTCAGAGGAGAGTCCTAGATTTCTGTATTTGTGTAAAAGAAGGTTTTTGTTTGGCTAAAAAGGCAAGGAATAGACAATTAAATATTAGACACTAATCGTTAAAAGACAGGGTAGGTATGTTTCTGATCTGCTTTTTAATAAGCAAATGAATTACAAGCTGATATTTTGCCCACTTAACTATCTGGAAATTATATTTTTGGAACAGATTTTCAGTATACAATTTCTGGGAATAATTCCCAGAAAGATATATGATCAGACCCAGTCTCTTTATCTTTATTTTTCCTTGGGATAAATATAAACTTATTTTGAAATACAAGGTATATAAACAAAAACAGTCATGATCTGAAATGTGTGGTTAGATCTGAGAAGGGCTCTGCTCTTTTGTGCGTTACACGGAGTCTGCTGGCAGTGTGGACTGACAACATGTACATAATCCCAGAGCCCCTGTGGGATAAATTGGCATGTAGCGCAGCTTGCTGATAATCATGGCTGACATGTGCTTCCAGGTATTTGGCAACTGAACGTACTATGTGTATTCGTCAGCTCTCCAGCCACACTTAGGGTTAGGGGTGGAGGAGAGGGGAGGAAACTAAGAGTAGGAAAAGTCATAAACTTTAAGAATTTACCTGATATATGGATCTTAAGTAGAATCAAATTTTCCTTTAAATTAATCAGTAGACATTAGCTTTCTGATATTACGACTCCTCTTTCTCCCTTTAATTCGCTTTATTCTATTTCAATTTCATTTCTAAGGAAACTAAAGCATAGGTGTACTCTGTCTGCTGCCAAGATCCATACTCTGAAAATTTAGTGGTAGCTTCTGGTGACATAAAAGTTTTTTTATTCTAGCCTTAATTGAGCTGTTTTTCTTTTTATTTTTCCCTTCATCTGGCAATGGTCTACTACAACTAGGTAAATGAATGAATTAATTAAATAATAGATTAAGCTGGGATTATAATAATCCTTGCTTAAATAAGGGCTATTCATGTCAACTAGTGATCTTTTCAAGGTGGCATGCTGGGATTTCTCATAGATAGATTTCTTCTGTGCTTTAAGGTAAAATTGTCTCATTAATAACGTTTCTTGTCTTTAACTTTTAGGCATGTTATAGGTTTTCTTCTCTATGAATAGTGAACACAAGTGCATTTTTGACATCTCGAAGTATTAATTTCTTTTTCAATGTAGTCTTGTAATGTTATGTAAGTATGTTTAAGTTCTTACTAGTAGACACATCACAACATTTTTTCATGGGCAACAAAGCTGTTTCTGGTAAAACAATATTTTCTCACAATATTGAGGAGTACATGAAAAACTCAGAAGTTAATCATCAAAGATGTATGTCTGTAAGTTTAAAAAAAAAGTAGTTTCAGTAATCTTGAAGATCACGGCTCATTCTATCAAAAGAAGGTGATCTTTTTAGGCACTGTAGGCTAAATCATAGGGGCTGTTTTATTAATCTCAGCTAAAGGCCTTATCAAGTTTCTATTTTTCTAGATTTCTAACTAGAAGGTGAGATGGGTATTTTTATTCCTTCAAGATATAAGTGTAGCCAATGAATGATTTCTCGTTATTACCTTAGGTCAATAATGAGAAAATATCTCCTATGGAGTTTTACATTTGTTACATTTAAAAACATAAGACTCTCTGTATAAGGCACTTACATAGAATTTGCTGAGTTTACATCATTTATATAAAAAAGGCCCTATTTGAAGGTATAGCTCTACAAGATCACTTAGCAGATTAGAAACTATGTTTAGTACAATTTGTGAGAACTTTTAAGCCTTTAAATTAATTTACTTCTTTCTTAAAACAAAAATTTTATTTAAAAAAATCTAGTGTAATAAAATAAAATTTAATCAGATAAAATTACCCATACATCTACATTTTAAAATAGTCAATCTTAACACTGTGTTTTCACTGTTAAAATTACTTAGCATATCTGTATGCATTTATCATGCTTCATATACTGTTTTTAACTTAATCTGATTGATATAACATTAATATATTTTATAACACAAATGCATTTCTATAATGCCATTTCACATGGCTGTGTAGGGTTCCAACTTAAGGATTTAGATCAGTAATTCCAACAGCAATGCTATGACCTGAAGTTTATTTATATTTTTCCACTATAAATGTCCTTGCAGCAAAATTTGTATACATCTTTAATAATTTTCTTAAGATTACTGCTGAATATTAATAGCTAGCACCTATGTGATAAGTACTCTTCTAGGTATTTTTGCATTTATATTTCCACATAGAGCATACTATTATTACCTTTATACTAAATATGAAATAATTGAGGCATATTGAGTTTAAGTACTTTGGCCATGTATTGTGAAAAGCTGACTCATTGGAAAAGACCCTGATGATGGGAAAAATTGAGGGCAGGAGGAGAAGGGGGTGACAGAAGATGAGATGGTTGGATGGCATCATCAACTCAAAGGACATGAGTTTGAGCAAACCCCAGGAGATGGTGAAGGATAGGGAAGCCTGGCATGCTGCAGTCCATGTGGTCTCAAAGAGCGGGACACAACTTAGCAACTGAACAACAACAACTTGACCAAGTTTACAAGTGGCCCCAGTGTGTGCTTTTCAGCATACCAATGACTATATATATCCTTTATTCAATTGGTTACTGTTATTAAACTGTTTCCAAGCAGGCGGCTGTGAGAGGAGCTACCCCGCGTCCAAGGTCCGTGGTGCCGGGAGGAGATACCCCGCGTCCGAGGTCAAGGGCGGTGGCCAGGAGGAGTTATCCTGCGTCCGAGGTCAGGGGTGGTCGGGAGGGGACACCTCACGTCCGAGGTCTGGGGCAGTGACCCTGAGGAGCCACCCCGAGCCCGAGGCCAGAGGCGGCAGCTGGGAGGAGCCACTCACGCCGAGGCCAGGGCCAGTGGCAGGGAGGAGCAACCTAAGGAGCGGTGGCTGTGTAGGCACAGGAGGGCCTAGAGAAGCTATCCCACGTTGAAGGTCAGGAACCATGGCCGTAAAGAGATACCCCTCATCCAAGGTAAGGAGCAGCGGCTGTGCTTTGCTGGAACAGCCGTGAAGAGATACCCCACGCCCAGGGTAAGAGAAACCCAAGTAAGATGGTAGGTGTTACAAGACGGCATCAGAGGGCAGACACACTGAAACCATACTCACAGAAAACTAGCCAATCTAATCACACTAGGACCACAGCCTTGTCTAACTCAATGAAACCAAGCCATGCCCGTGGGGCAACCCTAGACGGGAGGGTCATGGTGGAGAGGTCTGACAGAACGTGGTCCACTGAAGAAGGGAATGGCAAGCCACTTCAGTATTCTTGCCTTGAGAACCCCATGAACAGTAGGAAAAGGCAAAATGATAGGATACCAAAAGAGGAATTCCTCAGGTCATTAGGTGCCCAATATGCTACTGGAGGTCAGTGGAGAAATAACTCTAGACAGAATGAAGGGATGGAGCCAAAGCAAATACAATACCCAGTTGTGGATGTGACTGGTGATAGAAGCAAAATCCGAGGCTGTAAAGAGCAATATTGCATAGGAACCTGGAATGTCAGGTCCATGAATCAAGGCAAATTGGAAGTGGTCAAACAAGAGATGGTAAGAGTGAATGTCGACATTCTAGGAATCAGTGAACTAAAATGGACTGGAATGGGGGAATTTAACTCAGATGACCATTATATCTACTACTGCGGGCAGGAATTCCTCAGAAGAAATGGAGTAGCCATCATGGTCAACAAAAGAGTCCGAAATGCAGTACTTGGATGCAATCTCAAAAACGACAGAGTGATCTGTGTTCGTCTCCAAGGCAAACCATTCAATATCACAGTTATCCAAGTCTATGCTCCAACCAGTAACACTGAAGAAGCTGAAGTTCAATGGTTTTATGAAGACCTACAAGACCTTTTAGAACTAACACCCAAAAAAGATGTCCTTATCACGATAAGGGACTGGAATGCAAAAGTAGGAAGTCAAGAAACACCTGGAGTAACAGGCAAATTTGGCCTCGGAATGCGGAATGAAGCAGGGCGAAGACTAATAAGAGTTTCACCAAGAAAATGCACTGGTCATAGCAAACACCCTCTTCCAACAACACAAGAGAAGACTCTACATAAGGACATCACCAGATGGTCAACACCAAAATCAGATTGATTATATTCTTTGCAGCCAAAGATGGAGAAGCTCTATACATTCAGCAAAAACAAGACCAGGAGCTGACTGTGGCTCAGATCATGAACTCCTTATTGCCAAATTCAGACTTAAATTGAAGAAAGTAGGGAAAACCGCTAGACCATTCAGGTAGGACCTAAATCAAATCCCTTATGATTATACAGTGGAAGGGAGAAATAGATTTAAGGGTCTAGATCTGATAGATAGAGTGCCTGATGAACTATGGAATGAGGTTCATGACATTGTACAGGAGACAGGGATGAAGACCATCCCCATGGAAAAGAAATGCAAAAAAGCAAAATGGCTGTCTGGGTAGGCCTTACAAATAGCTGTGAGAAGGGAGGTGAAAAGCAAAGGAGAAAAGAAAAGATAAGCATCTAAATGCAGAGTTCCAAAGAATAGCAAGAAGAGATAAGAAAGCCTTCTTCAGCAATCAATGCAAAGAAATAGAGGAAAACAACAGATGGGAAAGACTAGAGATCTCTTCAAGAAAAATAGAGATACCAAGGGAACATTTCATGCAAAGATGGCCTCGATAAAGGACAGAAATGGTAAGGACCTAACAGAAGCAGAAGATATTAAGAAGAGGTGGCAAGAATACATGGATGAACTGTACAAAAAAGATCTTCACGACCCTGATAATCATGATGATGTGATCATTAATCTAGAGCCAGACATCTTGGAAAGTGAAGTCAAGTGGGCATCACTATGAACAAAGCTAGTGGAGGTGATGGAATTCCAGTTGAGCTGTTTCAAATCCTGAAAGATGATGCTGTGAAAGTGCTGCACTCAATATGCCAGCAAATTTGGAAAACTCAGCAGCAGCCACACGACTGGTAAGGGTCAGTTTTCATTCCAATTCCAAAGAAAGGCAATACAAAAGAATGCTCAAACTACTGCACAATTGCACTCATCTCACATGCTAGTAAAGTAATTCTCAAAATTCTCCAAGCCAGGCTTCAGCAATATGTGAACCGTGAACTTCCAGATGTTTAAGCTGGTTTTAGAAAAGGCAGAGGAATCAGAGATCAAATTGCCAACATCCTCTGGATCATGGAAAAAGCAAGAGAGTTCCAGAAAAACATCTATTTCTGCTTTATTGACTATGCCAAAGCCTTTGACTGTGTGGATCACAAGAAACTGTGGAAAATTCTGAAAGAGTTGGGAATACCAGACCACCTGACCTGCCTCTTGAGAAACCTGCATGCAGATCAGGAAGCAACAGTTAGAACTGGACATGGAACAACAGACTGGTTCCAAATAGGAAAAGGAGTACGTCAAGGCTGTATATTGTCACCCTGCTTATTTAACTTATATGCAGGGTACCTCATGAGAAACGCTGGGCTGGAAGAAGCACAAGCTGGAATCAATATTGCTGGGAGAAATATCAATAACCTCAGATATGCAGTTGACACCACCTTTATGGCAGAATGTAAAGAGGAGCTAAAAAGCCTCTTGATGAACGTGAAAGAGGAGAGCGAAAAAGCTGGCTTAAAGATCAACATTCAGAAAATGAAGATCATGGCATCTGGTCCCATCACTTCATGGGAAATAGGGAAACAGTGGAAACTGTGTCAGACTTTATTTTTTGGGCTCCAAAATCACTGCAGATGGTGACTGCAGCCATGAAATTAAAAGACGTTTACTCCTTGGAAGAAACGTTATGACCAACCTAGATAGTATATTCCAAAGCAGAGACATTACTTTGCTGACTAAGGTCCGTCTAGTCAAGGCTATGGTTTTTCTGGTGGTCATGTATGGATGTGAGAGTTGGACTGTGAAGAAGGTAGAGCGCCGAAGAATTGATGCTTTTGAACTGTGGTGTTGGAGAAGACTCTTGAGAGTCCCTTGGACTGCAAGGAGATCCAACCAGTCCATTCTGAAAGAGATCAGTCCTGGGTGTTCTTTGGAAGAAATGATGCTAAAGCTGAAACTCCAATACTTTGGCCACCTCATGCGAAGAGTTGACTCATTGGAAAAGACTCTGATGCTGGGAGGGATTGGGGGCAGGAGGAGAAGGGGACAACCGAGGATGAGATGGCTGGATGGCATCATGGACTCGATGGACGTGTTTCTGAGTGAACTCTGGGAGATGGTGTTGAACAGGGAGGCCTGGCGTGCTGCGATTCATGGGGTCACAAAGAGTCGGACATGACTGAGCGACTGAACTGAACTGAATTGCTTTTAATCAGGAATGGATGAATATTTCTTTTCTATGAAGTTTGCATTGATCATTCAAGAATTCACAAAACACTATATGCTAACATATTAACATTCTACTTACTGACAAGGAATGCATTAGGCTAGTTGATACCCTATCACACTGAAGTTTGTTAGACTTAGTCCACCAGCATACCTTATCGTTTCTGTTTCAGCTAGGAAATGAGGTCAAAGCTTGAATTAACATTTTTTTGGTGTCACTGAAAATTCATGAAATGTTTTAAAGACTATAGTGTACTGTGAACTCGTATGATCTTGCCAGAACTTTTTTTCCTAACCTGTTCCTTTAATTTCACATCAATTCAGCCTGAGGATGAGTATGCTTGTATCATATTGCATAGCTCCACCTATCTAATTCCCTCAATTATTTAACCAACATGGAAGAATGCCCAACAGAGATGTATTATAATGAGACTGCTCCATTAACTTTGAATTTCTGGCATAATTTATTTTTGGAAAGAAGATGGAAGAAAGCATATCAGTCTAACTTCATATGACTTGTAATCAATATTAAAGGTTCCTGTGTAGAATAAATACCAAGGTGCCAAAGCAAAACTGGATGGATAATAGTTTATATACTTTGAGTTGTCTGCTTGGAGAATTATTTAAAAATACGAGCTCATCCACTATCTTGTTGTGACTTGAAATCACTCCAGAATTTATTGTTCATAGTAGCCAGTAATTTCATATTCTAGAATCAGTAAGTCAGAGTATTTGATACCAATAAAAAACTTAAATGCCATACATACAAACCTTATTTTAGTGATTTGTAAATATGAGCAAAGAAAACACCGAATATTTTTATAGGTGAAAAGAAAACTAAAACCCAAGGTATTGGAAAATGATATTCGGTTAAATCTTCAATAAAAAACAACCCTTTGGGAAGCAAAACAGTATTTCTAAATAAATTTATATGCATAGCTGGACTGCTTTACAAGTTTTCTACCTTTTCTTTGAATATAATTCAGTTTTATTCTGAAGATGATTTCACATGAGGGGAAGCCCAGATAAATGTACCATTTAAGTGTTGTGGTTTGAAAGAATGATTGTTCCAACTTTCAGAAGCTATGAAGCTCATTGTTACATGAAGAATTTGGTAGAATTTTAAAAAGTGTAACTAAATTTCCATTGCTGATATAACTGTTACTCTTTTTGAATCATTAAACTATTTGTTTACCTTTTTCATCTCCTAAATGAAATTGATAAAAATAGAAGTGGATCATTTTGTACCCTCTTTTCTTGCACACCACTGAAATGGCACACATTGCCTTTTATGGGAATTCTTTGAAAGAACAAAAATTAATAACAGGAACATAGCAATCAAACCATTTTATTTATAGTTTACTGAATACTAAAATTATAAAAATATTTAAACATGTATAAAAATGTGGATTCAATTATGTTGAATATCTTGTGATTTTAATCCATAAATTGCAAAGCAAATGTTTTGCAGGTTAGTTTATATGATCATCTATAATTTCATATCATCTGTGAATCCTTTTAACAGATTCCCATTTTAAAGGCAATGGGTACAGTATGCAATCTTTGCATCTCTATATGGGAGCAAGTCAGACCAGAACTGTGAACCTGAACTGGACCTATACAGCAGGCATTGCTGTTGCCCTGCTCAGGTCCACTCTGAAGGCTGGTGTGAGTGCTAACTGCTATCAGCTCACAGCTGCCTCTTCCCTTGAATATGTTCTCTCCTGATGGGAACTGCTTGGCAAGAAGATAATCTAGGAAATTATGTTTCTCTTCCACTTCTTGGGCAGCCTGTGATCGATGACTTAATGACAAGGGTGAAAAAAAGGTAGGGTCCTTGCTTTATGGTGGGTACCAACAGAGTGGTAGCATTCCCTATGAAATGAGAACAAAGACAGATTTCGCCTGCGTTCACATCCATGCCTAGCTTTTTCCAGACTTATTCTGCTTCCCTCACTTGCTACAGGTGTCACTCAGACCATTGCTTCAAGGTATCACTTGCTCAAAATTCTATTTCTATGACTCTGCTTGTAGTGAACATAGATGGACAATGTGTCATACCTACTGAAAAAAAAATCAGAGTTCGCTGACATTGAAATTATTATTATTTTTTTGATATAAATTGTAGGAAGCTTCAGGCTTCCCGGGTGGCACTGGTGGTAAAAAGCCTGCATGCCAATGCTGTGCAGACTGAGATGTGGGTTCAATTCCTGCGTCAGGAAGATCCCCTGGAATAGGGCATGGCAACCCACTCCAGTATTCTTGCCTGGAGAATCTCATGGACAGAGGAGCCTGGCGGGCCACAGTCCACAGCCTCACAAACAGTTGGACACGACTAAAGCGACTGAGCATGCATGCACACCTGTAGGAAGTTCTAGATGATTATGATTTTGTATATTCATTCATAAAAATGAATGGAAATTTCCATTCCAAATGAGAATTTTCCTGCTTGCTTCATTGAGATATAATTGACATATGGAAATGCATAAGTTTACAACACATAGCATAAAGTTATGATTTATGAAATGATTTCCACAATAAGTTTAGTGAACAACCACCATCTCATATGAACACAAAATAAAAGAAAAATTTTTTTCTTGTGATTAAAACTTAGGATTCACTCTCTTAACTTTCATATATAACATACAACAGTGTTATTTATATTAATCATGTTTTACATTATATCTCTAGTATTTAGCTGAAATTAAAAAAAAATGTTTTCAGAATAGTGGTTCACTTCTTAGTCCTACTCTGTTTGCATTTAAAATCAATGTAGTGGCCAATTGAAAAATAAAAATGAGATTAGTTTTAAAATATACTTTCACAAAAGTTGTATGTTTACCTTTAAAACAAAGTTTATTCTTTCCTCACCATGAGAGTAATAAGAGAATTTAATAGTACCAAATAAGATTGTCAAATTTTTGTAGGATGTAAATAGTTTAGTAGTTAGGATCAACAAAGAATATGAGGAAAACCCAAATTCTTCCCTAAGTGTGCTGGGTTCCTCACTGTTTTTTTCTGCTTAAATGATATTCACGCTTGTTCTTATTGAAGAGGAAATAAGTATGTGCTTGGAGCCTCGCAGACAACCATTCATCATTCTCTCATGCAAAAGATAGAAAACTCTGTACCAGCACAGAAAATCCAAAGGCAGCTACAGTAACAGAAAATCAATAGGCTGTATTAGAAAACTCAGAGGCTAATCAGAGCCCAATCTCCAGGCATGATGTACTTCAAGAGAAGCATCGCTTTAGCCCATAACTCAATTCTCTGAACACCACAGACTGCAGATTAATTCAAGCATTTAGGGGGAAAATGAGGGTCTTTAAAATATACATTTTGTTCTTTATTGCCTCCCAAAGAAGCTTCAGTGCTGTACTGTAATGAATAATGATAACATACATTCTTAAAAACTGATGTTAGCTCAGTCATTACACCCAAATAGAATGAGAGGCCCTGCTGTGTGAAGCAATGAGATGTCATTGGTAAGCAGCATCTCTGCTAAAAGGAGAATGCATATTGTTACTTGTTAAACATACTATTAATATTGGTAAAGGTAAATGACAATTGACTACTTTCATAAGCAGCTGATTTTGCTGAAATATTTAACTAATTCTGAACCCTAAGAGAAGCTACTCAAATTGAAATTTGTTGTGTGAAAAATTTCAAGTAAGTTGAAACTGACACTATATATTAAAGATGCATTCAGGTTAAACTATTCAAAAATGCCAAGCTCTAAAAATATACCTAAATATTTTTCACTGGTGTAATGTTTTCCCCTTGGAAACTCAAAACATTTTGGAATATATTACATAGAAAATTTTTCTAAATTTTCTCTACAATAAGTTGAATATATTCTTCATTCAAGTATTTTTCCCTTGTGGGAATACATAATTTATACAAGATTTTTAACAAACAGCATTATATAGGTTCATAATATATCTACCTTATTTCTGTGAATTTTTAACATTTAAAATCATCAATATGTCTTCAAAAATAAGCTTGCTTTTTTGGATAAATTTATCATACATCAGCATAATTCTGAATTGCTGTTGTTCAGTGACTCAGTCATGTCCAACTCTTTGTGATCCCATGGACTGCAGCAAGCCAGGCTTCCGTATCTTCATTATCCCCTGGAGTTTGCTCAAACTCATGTCCATTGAGTCAGTGATGCATTCCAACTATCTCGTCCTCTGTCGTCCCATTCTCCTCCTGCCTTCAATCTTTCCCAGGATCAGGGGCTTTTCCAAAATGAGTCAATTCTTCACATCTGGTGACTAAAGTGCTAACACTTCAGCTTCAACATCAGTACTTCCAATGAGCATTCAGAGTTGATTTTCTTTAGGATTGACTGGTTTAATTTCCTTGCTGTCCAAGGGACTCTCAAGAATTTCTCCAATACCACACTTTAAAAGCATCAATTCTTTGGAGCTTAATCTTTATGGTCTAAATCTCTCATCCACACTTGACTCCTGGAAAAACCATGGCTTTGACTAGACAGACCTTTATTGGCAATGTCTCTGCTTTTTAATACAGTGTCTAGGTTTGTCATAGCTTTTCTTCCAAGGAGCAAGCATCTTTCAATTTCATGGCTACAGTCATTGTCCATGGTAATTTTTGAGGGAGCCCAAGAAAATAGTCTGTCACCGTTTCCATTGTTTCCTCATCAATTTGCTATGAAGTTACGGGACCAGATGCCATGATCGTAGTTTCTTGAATGTTGTCTTAAGCTAGCTTTTTCATTCTTCTCTTTTACCTTTATCAAGAGGCTCTTTAATTCCTCTTTGCTTGCTCCCATAAGGGTGGTGTTATATGTATATGTGAGGTTATTGATATTTCTCTTGGCAATATTGATTCCAGCTTGTGTTTCATCCAGCCCAGCATTTTGCATGATGTACTCTGCATATAAGTTAAAAAAGCACAGTGATAATATACAGCCTTGATGTATTCCTTTCTCAATTTTGAACCAGTCTGTAGTTTGCTGTTCCATGTCCAGTTCTCATTGTTGCTTCTTGACCTCCATACAGGTTACTCAGGAGCAGGTAAAGTGGTCTAGTAATCCCACCTCTAAGAATTTTCCATAGTTTGCTATGATCCACATAATAAAATGATTTAGTGTAGTCAATGAAGCAGAATAATATTTTTCTGGAATTCTCTTGCTCTTTCTATGATCCAGCGGATGTTGGCAATTGGATCTTTTGTTCCTCTACCTTTTTGAAATCCAGCTTGTATATCTGGAAGTTCTTGGTTCACGTACTGTTGAAGTCTAGCTTGAAGGATTTTGAGCATGACCTTTCTAGCATGTGAAATGAGTGCAGTTGTACAGTAGTTTGAACATTGTTTGGCACTGCCCTTCTTTGAGATAGGAATGAAAACTGACTTTTCCAGTCCTGTGGCCACTGCTGAGTTTTTCAAATTTGTTGGCATATTGAGTGCAGCACTTTAATAGCATCATCTTTTAGGATTTGAAATAGCTCAGCTGGAATTCCATCACCTCTACTAGCTTTCTTTGCTTATAGTGATGCTTCTTAAGGCCTGTTTGGTTTGGTACTCCAGGATGTCTGGCTCTAGGTGAGTTATCACACCATTGTTTTTATCTGGGTCATTAAGATTTTTTGTATAGTTCTTCTTGCTGCCCCTGCTTAATAACTTCTGCTTCTATTACCGTTTCTGTCCTTTATCGTGCCTATCTTTGCATGAAATTCTGAATTATGTGTAAAAAGTTCTTCTTTCAGTATTAAAGGGACATTTGCATTTTAATGAACTCCTGATTTTATCTCAGGGTGTGTGTGTGTGTTAGTCTCTTAGTCGTGTCTGACTGTTTGTGACCCCATAGACTGTAGCCCATCAGACTCTTCTGCCCATGGGATTCTCCAGGCAAGAATACTGAAGTGGGGTACCATTTCCTTCTCCAGGCTTAGTTAGGTTAGCAACTTGAATTTAGATACTGTACAAATATATGTACTTATTGTAATAAATGAAATATGAAAATCAATTTGAATCCAATAATTTTAACAAAATGAAGTAATATCATCAAAATGAAACCCTGCTTGGAAAGGAAAGCTAATTAAGAGTTTTGTAATGCCCCAGAGAGAGAAGTTTACAGAGAGGAGTCATAGCTGGTTTAAGATTGGCACCTCTGTCAAATGTGACAGCTCATTCAGCTGTCCCATGGAGACACAATTCAGCATCTGGGATGGTAATTATTAGACTTCAGAACACTTCTTAGAAATGCCCAATGTTTAGAGTGCTTACAGAAGCAGACTTTCTGGAATTACTGCAATTCTATATATTAATAAATGCTTTGTCAATATGTGTGTATCTTTTTACCAGTGAACTATTGCTACATTGACATGCCAAAAGAGGCATGCTGTACATATAAAGAAATATTTTTACAACAGATAATTCTTTCTGTTTACCCTTTGAAGACAGATATTATAATTTACAATGTCAATATTTAAAAATCAAAATGCATCACCTTTGTGGAATGATATTGGTAAACTCATAAATAAAATAAGTGAAAGGATCTAATTTTAGCATAAACTTAAAAATATTTTACCTCTTTAAAAATTATTTAGCAACTTTGAGATGTCTTCTTTTTAAAGAGTTTTAAATAAAATTCTCAGACATGTTTATATACATAGTATCTTAATACAATATTCATTTAAAAAACTATATTTGGTAAATGATTTTTTTAAGGTGATTAGGAAAAGACTATTTTGAAGCATCAATGGTTAGTTTTCTGAATATATCATATTATACATTTCAAGTGGTTGATTTCATGCTCTTTTCTAAAAACAAACATGTTTTAATTATCCCTGCTACCCTCGATTCTACTCCTGCCATTCTGTAACCTTACATAAGTCACTTCAGTGTCTTCACTGTAGAATCTTAATTCTATCAACTGTAAACATTCTACTATACAAAAGTTTGAAAATATTCTTAAGAACACATATGCAACAAAATAAAGTTATTTCTTAATTATCCCTCCAACTCTATTCTCTGACATCACATAAAATCCATGTCACATGGTCTTTAGAAAAAATTAATTTTATAGTATACCCTGTTATTTTAGGTTCTAGGAATCTTCAAGTATTCACAATATGTTATTGAAAAAAACCTTTTAGATACAAATTATAGAAATCAAACTTAAACTGGGGAGACTACACTCCGTGGGTTCAGTCACTGCTGGATTCGTGAAATCAATGATGTTGAGGCCATGATTCTTTCATACTCAAACTCTCTATTCATATAGTTGATAGAGAGCCTTCAGGGGGAACAAGACGCACATTCTAACAGCTTCTCAGGGCCAGTATTAAAGGGACATTGAATAACAATGAAAAAATGTCCTTGGAAGAACTCTGATTGGTCTAATTTTGTCATAGATATTTGTTGAGTAAATGAATCCCTATCTCTTCCCTGTGTCTTAGCTTAGGGTTGATAAATTCTGACTCGTTGCACCTTTACAGTGGCCCCAAAACCATGGACAGGGAGTGACTGGGTAAGCTCCGTATAGACAAGTTTCACAAAAATAAATGGCTCTGCTTCTAGAATAAAAAATGGTAGAATGGGTGTTGAATATCTCAAAACAACAGATGTCAAAGCTATCAATAATAGATTTCCTAGAACCCTATAATAATTTACATGTTGGCATATCCCCATTATCAAGAATTTAGGAAATGAAACATCCTAATTGATAAGGATCTCATCTATCAAACAGGAGAACTGGTTCCTATAAGGAGAGTCATGAAAATGTTGATACTCTATGTAACTATAGAACAAATAATCTATCATATAAATGCTGCTTTTCAGATAGTCTTTCATGTGTATATCTCATACCATAGTTTTGTTCTTTAAAAGATTATTAGAGTTGATAACATTAATTTTAGCAGACAATCCCCATTCCTTTCATTTCCTTACAATTTTATCCATTGAAGACCACTGACTATTCAATATAAAGAAGCTCCCACAGTCTGATTTGGCTGTTCTTATATGCTCAATGTAGCTCAAAATTTGGTTTTTCCTTTGCTTTTTCTGGATATTGGCAGATGAATATAGAGACCTGACCAGACTCAGATTCATTTCTTTGGCAAGGTCATGAATGGCGGTACATTCTTTCATCAAGGACAGGGAATGGTAATGTCTGATTTTCTCTCATTTTTATTTGTACACAATGTCCACATCCATTACTTCGCTGGTATGGCTAAGCGGTGATATTCTACCATTTCTTTTTCAATTATTGTTTGGTATACTTTTATAAAGACACATTTCCCCACATCTATTATATGCCTATCTTTTGGTATAGTTCTTAAAGAAAGAGCAGTGACAATGTTTGATTGTATTACTCTGTTTGCCAATTTTTTAGAATAATAAACTATTTCTCTATTATGTTGGATAGTTCATATGTTAACTTGAGTAGGCTACAGTTACCAGTTACTCAGTCACACAGTTACCTTGTCATTGCTGTGAAGGTTTTTTATATAGATGGTTATGACCCATAATCAGTGACTTTAAGTAAAAGGAGATCATCCAAGATAATCTAGGTGGGCATGAATTAGTTAGTTAAACACCTTTAAAAACAGAACCAAGGTTTCCTTGAGAAGAAATTCTGCCTCTGACAAACAGCTTCAATTGATGTGACAGAGTTCTAGCCTACCCTTGTTCATAACCAGCTCTTTGGGTGTTAAACTGACCTTATAAGCCTCTCTCTCTCTCTCTCTCTCTCTCTATATATATATATATATATCTGATTCTGCTTTTCTTGTTGAACCCTGATTGGTAACAGATTTTAGTAACAGGTATGATTCCAGAGGAATAGCAAGATAAGGATGAAATTTCTAAATTTGTTCTAGGTTTTGCTGAATTGCTTTTCTACTTGCCTAGATTTCAAGCACTAATGACTATGATTTTCAGAGGTTAAAAAAAAGGGGCTCTCAAAGTCCACATTATGATTTGGCAACAGAGGTAGTCAAAATATCACCTTGTATACTCCTAATGAAATACATAAAGAAATGATGTTCTACATGACCGTTCATTTGCTGGTTTAGAATATTTTAGTCAAACTAAGAGAATAATATTTCTCTTGATTATAGTGGAAAAACAGTGAGGAAAGGAAAGGTTATCACAGGGCTTCAGATTCTCAGGTTCAGCTGAGTATAAACGACCTGAAAAGTTCTGTATCTGCCTTGAAAGAAACCTTTATCTCCTGTTGCCACAGAACTGAAAGTTATGAAACAAGTCAGAATCTCAGAGAAACAGAGAGTAGAGTGGTGGTTACCAGGGGTTGGGTTAGGGAAAATATGTGTCTAGGGGTGAAAATTCTAGTTATAAGATTAACAAACTCTGGGAATCTAATGTACAGTATGACTGCTTATAGTTTTAATATTGTATTATAGACTTGAATGTTGCTGAGAGAGTAGATTTTAAATGCTCTCACCACCATAAAGAAATGTTAATTAAGTGCTGACGCTGTAATTGTACGATGGTGATAATCTTGCAATATATAA
Organism: Capricornis sumatraensis; assembly: GCF_032405125.1. Classification (NCBI taxonomy): domain Eukaryota; kingdom Metazoa; phylum Chordata; class Mammalia; order Artiodactyla; family Bovidae; genus Capricornis; species Capricornis sumatraensis. The sequence continues at coordinate 30,819,556 of NC_091075.1, read as the reverse complement.
ATGTATCAAATCAACATGTAGTATAACTTAAACTTTCACAATGTTATATGTCTATTACATTTCAATAAAGCTGGAAACAAAAAATCAGAGTCTCATTTTGTGCATGATGGGATTACAATGCAAACTGAATCTCCCACGTCATCGTTTGGGAAGGAATAAGATCCTGAAAATTCAAATGGGGTCATATATGCAGAACACTTGGAAGCAAGCGAAGGCAAATCCCCAAATTCTTCTCTGTCAGCACAAGTCTTCCTGAGACTGCTGCGTTACAAGGCACTGCAGTTGCTATTTAGGGCCCACACCAGGCATCTCTTTGTTTCAAGACGTAACTGCACAGAACTATATATAGCCTGGTCCTATATTTAGACTCAGTCACTAAGGGGTCTCAAAGGATAATGTGCAAGATGTGAACAATGAAAAAGTGACTTACACATCAAAAGTACTGCATGATTATTTTTAGTATATACACAAATACAGAGATCTTGGGAATATCTGTGGGAATGGATTTTAAGGGTGTGGGCAATGGTGGAAAGAACATAAAATTAGATCAAGCCCTATTTATTGATATAAGACCGCTAAACAGGGATCCTGGACTCAGTGTTTGACTGAAGATGTTAGAAAGGGCTCTAAAGGTTGCTTTTCTTGATTTTCTGAAAGACCCTAACATGAACTACGTACATTAAATGAAGTTGAAATATCAAAACTATCTTGGTAAACTATGGAGAAAAAATGTCCAAACATTTAGAGATATTAGAATGTTTGAACACATTTACCATGTTAAGATCTGCTCGGTCATGCTAGGAGGGTACGCAGAACTCACCTTTAATGTGCAAAAAATGTGAGAAATTTGTGAGGGGAGTTCCAACATCCCTGAAGAGTTCTGTGGCCATTGTACGTTCATGTAGGTCAGAATGCTACTATCCAGCTTGAATCCCGAAATGCACAGGGATAACAGGATACCAGGATGGCAGGGATCAAAAGGTGGCATTTAGTTATAAAGACTAGGTGACTGTAGTTGGGAGACAATTCTCCTTAAATATCTAATTTTTATGCATCTTGCTGATTCTCTTAGGAAAGACATTTACAGCAAACTTAAGAATGATTGTATAAGGAAATATTTTAGGGTAATCAACTTAAACACCTTTCCCTCTCCAAAGATACCTGGGGGTAATAAAAATAAATCCTTCCTCACCTCTCTGGAGGTACTTGTTCACATACAAAAATAAATATAAGATCTTTCTCTCTCCCTCTCTGGAAAGCAAGTCAGGCCAGTCGCAGACCTAATACATTCAGACTTTCCTAATTTCTAATTTTCTCTCCCATGAGCCAGGTTACTGTATGTACAAGTATTATATGTTCCTCATTGTGTCACCCTGTGATGACTAGGGTTTGAGTAATCAGTGCTCATATATTGTTCTTGTTGCTACTTTTGCTATGAATAATAATATTGTGTGTCTCTGACTGAAGGATCTCATATCATTTTATGTCTTCTGTCAGTGTGTGTATTTGTGTGTGTATAGATAAAATCAGACTAATTTGTTGCCTACAAGTAGGATGAAAGCTCAGCTCCTTTCCAGTTTCTGACTTATGATTCAATACATGTAATAAATTTCAATGAGTGAAAATTATATTTTTATAAATATAAAATGAAAGATAAAAGCTTGAGAAGATTTTTTGCTAGTGGAGATTGTGGACCACTTTCCTATTATAAATAGGTACATCAGAAACCCTGAAGAGTGGGATAAGGTGATTATATTCATTGAAATAAAGTATTGGCTTGTAAAATTTGAGAAACTAACATGCTATGTGTTGGTTATTCAATTACCATGAAAATCCACTACAAAAATGTCACCACTTGATTATAAATATACAAGAGTTCAGATATATTTCATTAATTAATGATATTTTGGTGTGCATAATTTTGTCCTTAAAAATATATAGTCTGACAACATAATGCTCCAGGAAATCTTTGCTAGTAGTAGAGTGCTAAAACTGTCCCCTGTGAATACTGGAGGCTACTACTGACACATCAAAACTGCAAATTCTGATGGATGTATATAGATTTGGAACTTCAGGAAAGCGGTCATCACTATGGGACAAGGTAGAAGAGAACAGTTTCATAAAGCAAAGAGATTTGCTGACATGAAAGATTTTAACACTGTTCTTATGGAACCAAACTTTTAATTTCTTCTGCATAGCTAAATATTGTCTAAATTTATTAACAAACTAATGTTTTTCTGGTAGCAGTATTTAACTTTACATAGTTATTTCTAACTTGAGTCTACACAGACATAATATATTTTACATGCATTTTAAATATCATATGTAAGATTTCAAACAAGTTTGGGCTTTAGCAGGATTTAGACACTGGAAGATGTAGATTTTTCAAGATAAGTCACTCCTTGCTAACAACGTTTCAACTGATTCCCTCCATACTTATAATTAAATCCAATTCCCTTAACAAAATCTGTAGAACATCTGGTTGATTTGGCCCCTCACAATTATTTTAATCTGGCCTAATGAAATTCTTGTATTTGCTTATTAAGTTTCAGCCACACTAGGGTTTGGACAATTCCAAGAAAATATTAAATCTTCTCTCATGTTAGCCTATTAACCAAGTTCCAGAATCTCCGATTAGCTGCCACACTCTCAATGTTCTCTATTCTCTTTCTCAACTTCATATATTATTTCTACAGAACAATACAACATTACATATATTTGGTTTGTAATTATAGTTCTTCTTTCCTTCTTATATATCTTTAATAAAGAGAAAAGCATTACATGTATTATACACTGATTAGAATGGCTAGAATATAGCTTAAACACAAATTAGAATCTCTCTAATTATAGTAATGAAAATTATCAGATAATGTGGAACAAAGAATAGCATGTAATTCCAAAGAAAAGGAAATCTCTACCATAGAAGTTCTGCCTCTGGGATGACCTAGAACAATCTTACATACTGATCACCCCCAGATAACAATGATAAATTCTGCTCTGGACAATAAACTCTGGTACAGTGAAAAGACATAAGCCTCCTATGAAGGGAATTTTAATATGGAAGAGTGAAAAAGTGTTGACGGAGCTTCCAACACTTATGGCTTTTAGTCCGAGAGTAGCTCAGAGCAGCCAAAACTCCAGTAGAAAATGTATGGTCTTCTGGGCCTGAGGAGCCATTGAATAGACTAGACGGCAATCCAGGCCCTAGAAGACGGTTATGGTGTCCTAGCAGAGATCCAGAGTTGAGGTTTTCGTATTTGATGAGTAAACTCCTTGAAAAATCTGTAGGTGCTTCGCGAAGCAGGGATGCATGTTGCAAACTGAAAGAAGCCTTGTTAAAGAGAGGGGCAGGGTGGGAGCAGGGGGGTGAAGAAAGGGATTTGAACTTCAATAAGTGTTGAGTTATAGATTAAGAGAACTTGTTTTACTTTGAGTCTAACTAAGTTACCTGCCTGTTAAAATTAAAACATCAATATTCTTCAGAGGAATATAACAGAATTCATAGCCTCCAAAATATACCATTCATAAAGTCTCAGAAAAGATGAAATTTCCTGATACATAAAGAATAAGGAAAACTGATCTATTCTTTACGGGGGAAAAAAACCCCAAACAAACAGATATTAATCCCAAGATGTTGGAAATAACAACACTTAAAAGTGATTGATGCTTTTGAACTGTGGTGTTGGAGATAACTCTTGAGAGTCCCTTGAACTGCAAGGAGATCCAACCAGTCCATTCTGAAGGCCAGCCCTGGAATTTCTTTGGAAGGAATGATGCTAAAGCTGAAACTCCAGTACTTTGGCCACCTCATGTGAAGAGTTGACTCATTGGAAAAGACTTTGATGCTGGGAGGGATTGGGGGAAGGTGGAGAAGGGAACGACAGATGAGATGGCTAGATGGCATCACTGACTTAATGGACGTGAGTCTGAGTGAACTCCAGGAGTTGGTGATGGACAGGGAGGCCCTGTGTGCTGTGATTCACGGGGTTGCAAAGAGTTGGACACGACTGAGCGACTAAACTGAACTGAACTGAAAAGCAGTAATATAACTATGATAAATGAGGTAAAAAAAGAAAGTGAATTAAATGAAACAAGCAATGAAAATTTCAACATTAAAACTACAAAAAGGAGTAAGAGACAATAAAGAGCTGAAAAATATTATATCTGAAAAATGGACTTAAATTTAACTAATGAAAAAGTGAGCCTGAGAAAAGATCAATAAAGATGATCTGATTTGAATACCATAAAGAATAAAAAGTTCAGGAAAAAGAGAACACAAACTTAAATACTGGTTGCAGGCAGTAAGCGCAGAAGGCCACGGCTGGCGCACTAAGCATGGCCGAGAGGAGCTACCCCGCATCCAAGGCCAGGGACGGATGCCAGGAGGAGCTACCCCACGTCCAAGATCAGGGGCAACGGCGGAGAGTAGCTAGTCTATGTCCGAGGCCAGGGTGGCAACCGGGAGGAGCAACTGCACACCCGAGGCCAGTGGCAGCGGCCTGAAGGAGCAACCCCATGTCCAAGGAGCAGTGGCTGCGCAGGCACAGGATGGCCTAGAGGAGCCATCCCACATAGAAGGTCACAAAGTGTGGTGGTGAGGAGATATGCCTCATCCAAGGTAAGGAGCACCAGCAGAGAAAACCCGAGTAAGATGGTAGGTGTTACAAGAGGGCATCAGAGGGCAGACATACTGAAACCATAATCACAGAAAACTAGTCAATCTAATCACACTAGGACCACAGCCTTGTCTAACTCAATAAAACTAAGCCATGACCGCAGGGCCACCCAAGACGGGCAGGTCGTGGTGGAGAAGTCTGACAGAATGTGGTCCACTGGAGAAGGGAATGGCAAACCACTTCAGTATTCTTGCCTTGAGAACCCCATGAACAGTATGAAAAGGCAAAATGATAGGATACTGAAAGAGGAACTCCCCAGGTCAGTAGGTGCCCAATATGCTACTGGAGATCAGTGGAGAAATAACTCTAGCAAGAATGAAGGAATGGAGCTGAAGCAAAAACAATACCCAGCTGTGGATGTGACTGGTGATAGAAGCAAGGTCCGATGCTATAAAGAGCAATATTGCATAGAAACCTGGAATGTCAGGTCCATGAATCAAGACAAATTGGAAGTGGTCAAACAAGAGATGGTAAGAGTGAATGTCGACATTCTAGGAATCAGTGAACTAAAATGGACTGAAATGGGTGAATTTAACTCAGATGAACATTATATCTACTATTGCAGGCAAGAATCCCTCAGAAGAAATGCAGTAGCCATCATGGTCAACAAAAGAGTCCAAAATGCAGTACTTGGATGCCATCTCAAAAATGACAGAATGATCTCTGTTCATCTCCAAGGTAAACCATTCAATATCATGGTAATCCAAGTCTATGCCCCAACCAGTAATGCTGAAGAGGCTGAAGTTGAACGGTTCTATGAAGACCTATAAGACCTTTTAGAACTAACACCCAAAAAAGATGTCCTTTTCATTATAGGGGATTGAAATGCAAAATTAGGAAGTCAAGAAACACCTGGAGTAACAGACAAATTTGGCCTTGGAATGGGGAATGAAGCAGGGCAAAGACTAATAGAGTTTTGCCAAGAAAATGCACTGGTCATAGCAAACACCCTCTTCCAACAACACAAGAGAAGACTCTACACATGGACAGCACCAGATGGTCAACACCAAAATCAGATTGATTATATTTTTGCAGCCAAAGATGGAGACGCTCTATACAGTCAACAAAACCAAGACCAGGAGCTGACTGTGGCTCAGATCATGAACTCCTTATTACCAAATTCAGACTTAAATTGAAGAAAGTAGGGAAAACCGCTAGACCATTCAGGTAGGACCTAAATCAAATCCCTTATGATTATACAGTGGAAGGGAGAAATAGATTTAAGGGTCTAGATCTGATAGAGTGCCTGATGAACTATGGAATGAGGTTCATGACATTGTACAGGAGACAGGGATGAAGACCATCTCCATGGAAAAGAAATGCAAAAAAGCAAAATGGCTGTCTGGGGAGGCCTTACAAATAGCTGTGAAAAGAAGAGGAGAGAAAAGCAAAGGAGAAAAGGAAAGATATAAGCATCTGAAAGCAGAATTCCAAAGAATAGCAAGAAGAGATAAGAAAGCCTTCTTCAGTGATCAATGCAAAGAAATAGAGGAAAAGAACAGAATGGGAAAGACTAGAGATCTCTTCAAGAAAATTAGAGATACCAAGGGAACATTTCATGCAAAGATGGCCTCGATTAAGGACAGAAATGGTCTGGACCTAACAGAAGCAGAAGATATTAAGAAGAGGTGGCAAGAATACACAGAAGAACTGTACAAAAAAGATCTTCACGACCCGGATAATCATGATGATGTGATCACTCATCTAGAGCCAGACATCCTGGAATGTGAAGTCAAGTGGGCCTTAGAAAGCATCACTATGAACAAAGTTAGTGGAGGTGATGGAATTCCAGTTGAGCTGTTTCAAATCCTGAAAGATGATGCTGTCAAAGTGCTGTACTAAATATGCCAGCAAATTTGAAAAACTCAGCAGTGGCCACAGGATTGGAAAAGGTCAGTTTTCATTTCAATCCCAAAGAAAAGCAATGCCAAAGAATGCTCAAACTACTGCACAATTGCACTCATCTCACATGCTAGTAAAGTAATGCTCAAAATTCTCCAAGCCAGGCTTCAGCAATACAGGAACCGTGAACTTCCTGATGTTCAAGCTGGTTTTAGAAAAGGCAGAGGAACCAGAGATCAAATTGCCAACATGCGCTGGATCATTGAAAAAACAAGAGAGTTTCAGAAAAACATCTATTTCTGCTTTATTGACTATGCCAAAGCCTTTGGCTGTGTGAATCACAATAAACTATAGAAAATTCTGAAAGAGATGGGAATACCAGACAACCTGACTTGCCTCTTGAGAAATCTGTATGCAGGTCAGGAAGCAACAATTAGAGCTGGATATGGAACAACAGACTGGTTCCAAATAGGAAAAGGAGTACGTCAAGGCTGCATATTGTCACCCTGCTTATTTAACTTATATGCAGAGTACATCATGAGAAATGCTGGACTGGAAGAAACAAGCTGAAATCAAGATTGCCGGGAGAAATATCAATAACCTCAGATATGCAGATGACACCACCCTTATGGCAGAAAGTGAAGAAGAACTAAAAAGTCTCTTGATGAAAGTGAAAGAGGAGAGTGAAAAAGTTGGCTTAAAGCTCAACATTCAGAAAACGAAGATCATGGCATCTGGTCCCATCACTTCATGGGAAATAGATGGGGAAACAGTGGGAACAGTGTCAGACTTTATTTCTTTGGGCTCCAAAATCACTGCAGATGGTGACTGCAGCCACAAAATTAAAAGACGCTTACTCCTTGGAAGAAAAGTTATGACCAACCTAAATAGCATATTCAAAAGCAGAGACATTACTTTGCCAACAAAGATCCATCTAGTCAAGGCTATGGTTTTTCCAGTGGTCATGTATGGTTGTGAGAGTTGGACTCTGAAGGAGGTTGAGTGCCAAAAAATTGATGCGTTTGAACTGTGGTATTGGAGAACTCTTGAGAGTCCCTTGGACTGCAAGGAGATCCAACCAGTCCATTCTGAAGGAGATCAGAGCTGGGATTTCTTTGGAAGGAATGATTCTAAAGCTGAAACTCCAGTACTTTGGCCACCTCATGCAAAGAGTTGACTCATTGGAAAAGACTCTGATTCTGGGAGGGATTGGGGGCAGCAGGAAAAGGGGACGACCGAGGATGAGATGGCTGGATGGCATCACGGACTCGATGGACGTGAGTCTGAGTGAACTCTGGGAGTTGGTGATGGACAGGGAGGCCTGACATGCGGCAATTCATGGGGTTGCAAAGAGTTGGACCCGACTGAGTGACTGAACTGAACTGAATATGAAGAAAAATATGGCAGAAAGAAAGTTTGAAAAAATAATGAGTGAAAATTTTTACAATTTGGTGAAAGCAAGATCAAAAATCAAGTTGACGAAATGTTAAGAATAACAAGCCTAGACAAAGCATAGTAAAACTATTTAAAACCATTAATAAATAAAATTCTTGACAACATCCAGACAGAAGTAATGCAGTATATCCAGGGGAATCATCCAGATGATAGTTGGATTCTCAACAGAAGTCACAGAAAACAATTAGACAACATTAAATGCCAAAAGGGGAAAAAAATAGCCTAGAATTTTAAATCTATTGAAAATATCTTTCAAGAATAGAGGCTATAGATATTTTTAGATGTAAGCATCTAAGAGAAATAATTGACAGCATGCTTCACTACCAAAGTGTTAAACAAAGTTATAAATTTACTAAATTTGATAAAATATAAAAACATAATATCTCAGTATTTAAACATACCATGTATATGACATTTATTGCTTAGAACAATTAAAGAATAGCTGAATAGATGAAGATATATACCATGTTCATGAACTGAAAGCTATACTATTTTCAAGTTGTCAGTTCTCCACTAATTTTACTGCAATTCTATAATTTCATTGCAATTACAAGTATAAAACTAAAAGAGAATTTTTAGAATGAACATAAAATTCTAAAATTTATATGGCAATGAAAAGACTTATACTCTCTGAACAGAGAAGGCAATGGCACCCCACTCCAGTACTCTTGCCTGGAAAATCCCATGGACGGAGGAGCCAGGTAGGCTGCAGTCCATGGGGTTGCTACTAGTCGGACACGACTGAGGGACTTCACTTTCACTTTTCACTTTCATGCATTGGAGAAGGAAATGGCAACCCACTCCAGTGTTCTTGCCTGGAGAATCCCAGGGATGGGGGAGCCTGGTGGGCTGCCGTCTATGGGGTCACACAGAGTCGGCACAACTGAAGCGACTTAGCAGGAGCAGCAGCAGCATACTCTCCAAAGTAATCTTGAAAAATAAGAACTAAGACGAATAACTTACACTACATGACTTTAATATTTCCTATAGAGATACAGCGTCAATACTGCATGATTTACAAAGAGAATGATAGATAAAAGAGAGAATGCAGAAATTGAGACCTACTTACATGCTCAGGCAAATTTCATCATAGACACTAAAGCAATCCTATCAGGGGTAGGGTGTCTTTATCAGCCATTTGCACTGGAATTACAAGATATTTATATGCAAAAGAAAACAGAATTTTAGCCTCTACTGCTTACCATACACGAAAATTAAGATAAGCCATAGACCTAAAACTGAAAGCTATGTTTATAACACCTTTTACGGGCAAATATATGGAGAGTATTTTTATATTCAGGAATAGACTGAGATTTCTTAAATAAAACAATGGCAATGAAAACATTTTAAAAATCAAATGAATTAGATTAGTTTTTTTAATTCATCAAAAATAAAAACATCCATTCACCAAAAGACATTGCCAATAAAATGAAAAGGAAAACCTTTTATCAGCTTAAAAGAAATACTTGTGAAACATATCTTGGTTTCCAGGATATATAAAGAATTTCTAGAACTCGATACTGAAAAGTAAACAATCCCTGTAAAAACCGGAAAAATGATTTTTATAAGTTTACAAAAGAAGATTTTAAAATGGACAATATGCAGGAAAAACTGCTCAATGTTATTAGCCATTGGGTAAATTCACATTAAGTCACAATAAAGTACTAGTACACATGGGTTAAAGGGGAAAAATTAAAAGAATTATCACACCAAGCTTTGTTGAGGATGTGGAATAACCAGAACTCAAAAAAAAAAAAAACAAAACAAAACAAAACAGGTTTCCCTGATAGCTCAGTTGGTACAGAATCTGCCTACAATGCAGGAGACCCTGCTTCAATTTTTGGGTTAGGAATATCTGCTAGAGAAGGGATAGGCTACCCATTCCAGTATTCTTGGGATTCCCTGGTGGCTCAGAGGGTAAAGAGTCTGCCTGCAAACTGGAAGACCTGAGTTTGATTCCTGGGTCAGGAAGATTCCCTGGAAAAAGAAAATGGTAACCCACTCCAGTATCCTTGCCTGGAAAATCCCATGAACTGAGGAGAAGCCTGGCGGGCTACAGTCCATTGGGTCGCAAAGAATCATACATGACTGAGCAACTTCAATTTCATTTCATGTGTCATTGGTTTGTAGGTAAAATTTTACTATTTGGGGGGAGAATATGAACCAGGACTTTAAAAAACAAACAAACAAACAAATCTAAATATACGTGTACTCTATGACTAGCATTTTCAACACTAGAGGAAATCTACATCCTACAAGACAGCTTTAAATATATGATATTCTATTGTTTTTATTGTTTTACTTGCTGATGTTGAATAACTTGTATTTTAAATCGTAGCATTATTCATCATAGCCAAAAACTGGACATAATCCAGGTGTCATTTGAAAGGTGAATGGATAAAACAAATGAAGAGTATTCAAACAAAGGAATAATAGTAAGCAATAAAAATTAATGAATTACTGAAGCACAGAATGACATATATGTCTTTCAAAGCCATGATATTGATTGAAAGAAAACTTACACAAAGTATTTATTGTATAATTTTATTTATTAGAGGTTCTTAGAAGAGGGAAATCTAAATCATGTTAGATAAAACCAGAACAGTGGTATCCTCAAGGGAAAGTAGACAAGAATTGACTATTAAGTGATATAAAGAATTTTCTGATAGTGATTAAAATGATCTGTATCATTAGAGTTTGAAGTATTAATATATACATCTATCAAAACTCAGTTAATGTGTAAGGAAGTTTGTGTGTTTCTCTGTACGTAATTTGTATGTGTAAGGAAATAATTTTATGCAAGAAAAAGCTTTTAAAATATTTAACTAGTCAATGATATTTATGCTAAAGTGTTTAGAGAGAAGTAAATGATGTCTATAATTTACTTTGAAGTGTACCCAGAAAAAGATTACATGTTGCACGAATAGAGCCAGAGATATATAGAAATATACACATATAATAAAATAAGAATAGTTGACATTAATTTTTAGAATTTGGGTGATGAGTTATGGATATTTGCTATAAAAATCTTTCCACTTCTTTATCTGAAATTTTTCTTAATCTAATTTTTGTGGAAAGAACTTAACTTTGAACCTCCTACTCATCACTCAAATATTACAAAAAGTCAGAAACATAGACAGATCAGGAACAAATTGAAAGTAGGGATCACGTTCATCCTCTTCACTAGATATCTGACATGTAGGTGGTACTCAAAGAACACAAAGGATATTTGCTGAATGAATAACTAAGTTCATCTCCATCTACTGTAAGGCTAATTCTTAATCAATGTGTTATACTTACTCTGTACTGTACACATTTTAACAAATAATATAATACACTATTCTCTAGAAATAATGAGATACGAAAAAAATATATTTCACAAGTGAGTATTGGATAATTGAGCCTAACATTCTGGTCCTTCATTCAAGAAATTTCAAACCTACACATTTAGTTCGAAAGAATTTAGACCATATGAGTTTGGAGATAGTCAACTAAATAAAGCAAAGGTGAGCCTGATATTACAAACTAAAGAAAGCTCTCTCTGCTCTTCAGGCTAATGGAATATTAGAAAGAGAGAAGATAATATTTGTCTTTGCTGCCTGCTTGGGATCTCAGAGGAAGTGGAGCCTAAGATCTGTCTGGTGAACCATCCACAGAGCCTCCTGTCAGAAGCTGGATCTCAGAGACAGGGGGCTGCCCAAGGGAGATGGAAACATTAAGAAAGTGGAGCTACTACTACCCGACATTTGAACTCAGGAGTAAGGAGGAAAAAACGCCAAGCCTCTACCTTCTTCTTGTTTCCCATCCCTGCCAGCACTTCTTGTCACTTTCTTCCAGCTTTGGAAGTGTGATCTGTATAGGTTATTTTTTTATGATACAAATAGGGCAGAGGTATGTAAAGGATGGATGTGAAGAAAAACAGTCAAATGATGGCTTCACCTACTGTAATACATTTCATTATATTACATCCATAATAATATCTGATAAAACAACAGTGAGATGAAGAGATTACAAAATGTAAGTTGTTTGGCACAATAGCATATTGTGAATTTAGGGGTAACTGATTATTATTCTCTCCCTATTCCTGCCTTGACCAGAAAGGGAGGAAGTTACATTCATAACTTCCTTGCAGTGCATATATTTGTTAATTCCCAAAGTAGCAGATATACTAACCTGATTAGGATAAGTTTGATATTCATTGGACAGCATGTCTCATACTTTGTCTCAAACACCATCTTTTTATTATTATTCAATTCAGTTCAGTCGCTCAGTTGTGTCCGACTCTTTGTGAGCCCATGAATCACAGCACACCAGGCCTCCCATCCATTACCAACTCCTGGAGTTCACTCAAACTTATGTCCATTGAGTTGGTGATGCCATCCAGCCATCTCATTCTCTGTCATCCATTTCTCCCCCTGCCTCCAAACCCTCCCAGCATCAGAGTCTTTTCCAATGAGTCAACTCTTTGCATGAGGTGACCAGGGTACTGGAATTTCAGCTTCAGCATCATTCCTTCCAAAGAACACCCAGGACTGATCTACTTCAGAATGGACTGGTTGGATCTCCTTGCAGCCCAAGGGACTCTCAAGAGTCTTCTCCAACACCACAGTTCAAAAGCATCAATTCTTCAGCACTCAGCTTTCTTCACAGTCCGACTCTCACATCCATACATGACTACTGGAAAAACCATAGCCTTGACTAGATGGATCTTTGTTGGCAAAGTAATGTCTCTGCTTTTGAATATGCTATCTAGGTTGGTCATAACTTTCCTTCCAAGGAGTAAGCGTCTTTTAAGTTAATGGCTGCAATCACCATCTGCAGTGAGTTTGCAGCCCCCCAAGATAAAGTCTGACACTGTTTCCACTGTTTCCCCTTCTATTTCCCATGAAGTGATGGAACCAGATGCCATGACCTTCGTTTTCTGAATGTTGAGCTCTAAGCCAACTTTTTCACTCTCCTCTTTCACTTTCATCAAAAGACTTTTTAGTTCCTCTTCACTTTTTGCCATAAGGGTGGTGTCATCTGCATATCTGAGGTTATTGATATTTCAAACCGGCAATCTTGATTCCAGCTTGTGCTTCTTCCACCCCAGCATTTCTCATGATGTACTCTGCATATAAGTTAAATAAGCAGTGTGACAATATACAGCCTTGATATACTCCTTTTCCTATTTGGAACCAATCTGTTGTTCCATGTCCAGTTCTAACTAATGCTTCCTGACCTACATACAGGTTTCTCAAGAGGCAGGTCAGGTGGTCTGGTATTCCCATTCTTTCAGAATTTTCCACAGTTTATTGTGATCCACACAGTAAGGCTTTGGCATAGTCAATAAAGCAGAAATAGATGTTTTTCTGGAACTCTCTTGCTTTTTTCATGATCCAGCAGATGTTGGCAATTTTATCTCTGGTTCCTCTGCCTTTTCTAAATTCAGCTTAAACATCTGGAAGTTCACGGTTCCTATATTGCTGAAGCCTGGCTTGGAGAATTTTGAGCATTACTTTACTAGCATGTGAGATGAGTGCAATTGTGCAGTAGTTTGAGCATTCTTTGGCATTGCCTTTCTTTGGGATTGGAATGAAAACTGACCCTTACCAGTCCTGTGGCCACTAATGAGTTTTCCAAATTTGCTGGCATATTGAGTGCAGCACTTTCACAGCATCATCTTTCAGGATTTGAAACAGCTCCACTGGAATTCCATCACCTCCGCTAGCTTTGTTCATAGTGATGCTTTCTAAGGCCCACTTGACTTCACATTCCAGGATGTCTGGCTCTAGGTGAGTGATCACACCATTGTGATTATCTTGGTTGTGAAGATCTTTTTTGTACAGTTCTTCTGTGTATTCTTGCCACCTCTTCTTAATATCTTCTGCTTCTGTTAGGTCCATATCATTTCTGTCCTTTATCAAGCCCACCTTTGCATGAAATGTTCCCTTGGTATCTCTAATTTTCTTGAAGAGACTTCTAGTCTTTCCCATTCTGTTGTTTTCCTCTATATCTTTGATCACTGGGGAAGGCTTTCTTATCTCTCCTTGCTATTCTTTGGAACTCTCTATTCAGATGCTTATATCTTTCCTTTTCTCCTTTGCTTTTTGCTTCTCTTCTTTTCACAGCTATTTGTAAGGCCTCTGAGACAGCCATTTTGGTTGTTTTTTGCATTTCTTTTCCACAGGGATGGTCTTGATCTCTGTCTCCTGTACAATGTTACGAACCTCCGTCCATAGTTCATCAGGCACTCTGTCTATCAGATCTAGTCCCTTAAATCTATTTCTCACTTCTACTGTATAGTCATAAGGGATTTGATTTAGGTCATATCTGAATACTTATATAAAATATATGTAAAAATCATCCAGAATTCTTACTCCTTTGTCACAAGATTATAGGTTCAGTTCAGTTCAGTCACTCAGACATGTCCAACTCTTTGTGACCCCATGGACTGCAGCACACCAGGCCTCCATGTCCATCACCAACTCCTGGAGTGTACTCAAACTCATGTCCATTGAGTCAGTGATGCATCCAACCATCTCGTCCTCTGACATCCCCTTCTCTTCCTGCCTTCAATCTTTCCCAGCATCAGGGTCTTTTCCAATGAGTCAACTCTTCACATGAGTTGGCCACAGCATTTGAGTTTCTGCTTTAGTATCAGTCCTTCCAATGAACACCCAGGACTGATCTCCTTTAGGATGGACTGGTTGGATCTCCTTGCAGTCCAAGGGACTCTCAAGAGTCTTCTCCAACACCACATTTCAAAAGCATCAATTCTTCTGCACTCAGCTTTCTTTATAGTCCAACTCTCACATCCATACATGACTACTGGAAAAACCATAGCCTTGACTAGATGGATCTTTGTTGGCAAAGTAATGTCTCTGCTTTTTAACATGCTGTCTAGGTTGGTCATAACTTTACTTCCAAGGTTAAGTGCCTTTTAATTTAATGGCTGCAGTCACAATCTGCAGTGATTTTGGAGCCCCCCCTCCCCCAAAATAAAGTCTGCCACTGTTTCCCCATCTATTTGCAATGAAGTGATGGGTCCAGATGCTATGATCTTAGTTTTCTGAATGTTGAGTTTTAAGACAACTTTTTCACTTTCTTTTTCCACTTTCATCAAAGGGCTCTATAATTCTTCTTCACTTTCTCCCATTAGGGTGGTGTCATCTGCATATCTGAGGTTATTGATATTTCTCCCAGAAATATTGATTCCAGCTTGTGCTTTATGCAGTCCAACATTTCACATGATGTATTCTTTACATAAGTTAAATAATCAGGGTGACAATATACAACCTTGACATATCCTTTCCCTATCTAGAACCAGTCTGTTGTTCCATGTTCAGTTCTAACTGTTGCTTCTTGACCTGCATATAGGTTTCTCAAGAGGCAGGTCAGGTGGTCTGGTAGCCCCATTTCTTTCAGAATTTTCCACAGTGATTGTGATCCACACAGTCAAAGGTTTTTTGGCATAGTCAGTAAAGCAGAAGTAGGTGTTTTTCTGGAACTCTCTTGCTTTTATAGGTTTGAGAGAACCTCACTTGCTTTTAGAGGTTATAGGCTGTTTATAGGTTCATTCAGTTCAGTTCAGTCACTCAGTCGTGTCCGACTCTTTGTGACCCCATGAATCACCACATGCCAGGCCTCTCTGTCCATCACCAACTCCCGGAGTTCACTCAAACTCACGTCCTTCAAGTTGGTGATACCATCCAGGCATCTCATCCTCTGTTGTACCCTTCTCCTCCTGCCCCCAATCCCTCGCAGCATCAGAGTCTTTTCTATGAGTCAACTCTTCGCATGAGGTAGTCAAAGTACTGGAGTTTCAGCTTTAGCATCATTCCTTCCAAAGAATACCCAGGACTGATCTCCTTCAGAATGGACTGGTTGGATCTCCTTGCAGTCCAAGGGACTCTCAAGAGTCTTCTCCAACACCACAGTTCAAAAGCATCAATTATAGGTGAGATAGTCACAATTCTCTCCCTTGTGGCCACCTGGACCTCTTCAGACCCAGCCGGCCTTGCTAAAGCACAAGAAGATTCAAAGGTGAAAGTTGGCTTATCATGGAGAAGATGTCATTCAGACCCTAATCTAAGCCCTTATCATGTTCTTCACTATAGCATGTAAAGACAGCCTTACATTTGGCATTTTAAGTTTCTGGTACAAATTTTAAAAAATGCTGCTTGATTCCCATTTGGCTTGAAATCCTGATGTATATATTTCTTCAGCCAGATCCCTGGTGTGGTAGAGGAAGAAGTGCTTGGCCTTGAATCCCAAACAGTAAGCACTAAATCAACGGTAGCTGTTTTTGTTGTTGTTGGAAGGAATAACATGCTATAAGAGGTTTTGAACAGGGAGAGTTAAATGAAGATAACACATGGAATTTTTATCTTTTCCCAAATTTCAATTTTATATAGTTACTTCATATATGTAAAGGGGATGCTTTCAACACTCACTGAACCAAATAATTTAGGGATAATGATACCTATTTTTTCTTTTAAGGCTAAAACCTTCTGATATTATCTTGGATTAGAAATGTTTATTCATTCCGTGGTGCTTCTTCTCAAAGAGAAACGGAGGAGGTTATTTTGAGAAACAAAATTAATGGCAAAGGATACCATAGAAACTACACATAGCAACAAGGAAAACGATGACTGAACAATGCTGAAAAATATGGGAAGATGAAAACAAAGATCATGCTCAAAAAACACTTGCAATGCAATTATCAGAGTAAGGTTATAAATATGAGAAACTAAAATGAACTGATTAAAATCAAAACTAAATTTAATTCAGAGTAAAAGGTATAGGTACAGGAAAAACTGCCATCTTCCACCCCAGTCCTATTAAGCTTTCTAGTTCCCCACACCATAGGATGAATTTCTGGTTAACTACTTAGTCACCTAAGACATCACCAAGTCACATTTTACTAGTAAAATGTTGATCCACTCTCCCTATTTTGCCCCATGTGGCCAAGGTCTCCCAGAGGATGACCTTGTCAAGCATTATTCACTGTGCATTTCTTCTGTGCATGCAGGATGGAAAAATAAGTTGAGCCAGGGTGATTATAATCAACCAAGTTGTGTTACTATCCTCTAAATATTAAAAAAAAATACTTTAGACAAACCTTAGCTCCCTGAAATTGTTTTGATTCCTTTGGATATAGACACTTCAATATCCCAGTGTTTTAATTTCTGCTACTTTACAGCAATGCTTTATTCATGCATGCATAAATATTTTTCCGAGTTGGCTTTAAATCAATCTTTTTAATCCTCCAAATCTCGACATCTGATATGAAGGATTAACCAATAATGTATTTGTGTCACATCAAAATTACTTTCAAATTGTGGAAAACTAACTTGAAATTAATTCTGTACCATAGTGGATCTACTTGAGGCACACAGCAAAATTCAAAATGAAATTAAATGTATATTAAAATTTTTTTTTTTACATATGGGTTTTGAAAAGTCTAAATTTAAGATGCACTTATGTAAGTTGAGAGGCTTCCCTGTTGGCTCAGCAGTACGATTTCCACCTGCAACGCAGGAGACACAAGAGGCGCTAGTTCAGTCCCTGAGTAGGGAATATTCCCTGGAGGAGAACATGGCAACCCACTCCAGCATCCATGCCTGGAGAGCCCCATGGACAGAGATACCTAGTGGGCTACAGTCCATGGGGTTGCAGATTTGAAAGCAACTGAGCACACACAGATCTGAGTTGAATGTGTAAGAGGCTATCAAATTGACAAGACAAGTTTCTCCTCTTCTACACAAAACTGGACTTCATTTCTTAGCTTCTGTTGCTGTTAGATGTGGCCATGTGACTATCTGGTTGACTATAAGTAGACTGAGGGTGAAATGATGTATGTCAGAGTTCTGTCTATAAAATCCCACTACATGGGATCCACTGAGATCTTTTCTCTTTTAAGATAGCTGGAATGGAGACCAAGTCTATGGCACACTTGGGAGACTTTTGCTGAAGATATTAGAGCCATAATATGGAATAAGTGAAAATTCTTAAGGAGCTTCCCTGGTGACTCAGTGGTAAATAATCTGTCTGCAATGCAGGAGATGCAGGTTTGATCCCGGGATTGGGAAGATTCCCTGAGGAAGGAAAGTCAACCCACTCCCATATTCTTCCTTGAGAAATCCCATGGACAGAGGTGGCTGAGTCCATGGGGTCTCAAAATAGCTGGGCATGATTTAGAGACTAAAACAACAACAAGAATTCATATACATACCCCTATTTGAAGAATCGTCCACTTATTAGGAGCTATCATTTTGGACTTCATATTATCATAGCAATAGATATACTTCATGTAACTACCACAATAGGTTATTGGATTTTGGAGGTTAATTTGTCATTACAGATTACTTTAAATAATTAAAGTAAGGTAAAACAGAATACATTTTTGTAAATTCCCTGAAACATTGAAGTTATCATACATCTTAAAGGAGATCGAAGACCAAAATAGATGTCATGTCAATCCATGTGCTTTTTTGGAGGCCATTCTCCCAAATGTTGTTTTTCTATGTCTAGTATCTGATTTTGTTTATGATTACTTTTTGTACAATGGGAAACAGGCTTAGGAAGCAGAGATAGTACCCCTCTTCAGAAAAGAAGGTGAATGGAGCTGCTGTCTAGGATAATAATGTCCCCCTCTGATGTAAGCATTGGAGATTCTTTTGTAAGATTGGTGATACTCTAAGCTATTCTCATTTGGGAGACAATCCACTATGTATGCGGTATCCAAAAGGGCCCACCTCTCCATCATTCTTGGGGCCTGGAGAGTAAGGTTTTCTCTATGAGAACATGAAGCTCAAGCTGCCTGCTGTGCCCTGAGTAAGAAAGTCCTTTATCTCTGATTCGGGTATCTGCCACCATGTATGACACTGTGGGATAAAATCTCATAGTCTTCACCATTCTTGACAGCCCTCTCCACATGTGTGTCTTTAAGTAAATGTGGGTGCAATTTGTCTGTGTTGATGTGTCTGTGTCTACAGAGACTATATCATGCTTCCTGCTCCTTGTTACTTCACCAGCTGCTCCCTCCTGCTCCTCCTGTAGGAACAGTAGATATACTGAGTTTCTGTCAGTGAAGAGTGCCTGAAACAGAAGCATCAGAAACAACACTCACATGTAATTAGTAGAAGTAGAAATAAAGAGTAATAATGATGATGGCACTGATGATTATAACTTAGAAGATTATGTCAATGGCAGTCATTTAAATATGCTTC
Organism: Capricornis sumatraensis; assembly: GCF_032405125.1. Taxonomy (NCBI): domain Eukaryota; kingdom Metazoa; phylum Chordata; class Mammalia; order Artiodactyla; family Bovidae; genus Capricornis; species Capricornis sumatraensis. Next base: position 30,800,370 of record NC_091075.1, on the reverse strand, counting down.
ATATATTAAGTCATTCAAAACTTAAAATGCCACTCTAAGCTGGTACCACTGTTATCCCCATGCACAGTTCTGTACAGCTGCCTGTAAGTAGTTACTTTGGATTTTTGTGGAACTGTGTACAATATTATGCTGCTGCTAAGTCACTTCAGTCGTGTCCGACTCTGTGTGACCCCATAGACAGCAGCCCACCAGGCTCCCCCGTCCCTGGGGTTCTCCAGGCAAGATCACTGGAGTGGGGTGCCATTTCCTCTTCCGATGCTACAGACTAGTGTAGCAGAATACTGGTCCATTTGGGCTGCTATAACGAAAGGTAAACTAGACGGCTTATTAACAAAAGAAATTTATTTCTCATAGTTCTGCGGGCTGAAAGTTCAAGATCTAGACACTAGCAAGATTGAGTTCTAGTGAGTGCCCTCTTCCTGATTTATAGCTGGTGCATTTTCCCTGTGGTTCTCACACGGTAATAGGGGGTAGGATCTCTGTGGAGCCTATTTAATAAGAGACTAATACCATTCACGATGGCAGAACCTCCCAAAGTCCCACCTCTTAAATTCTGAGGTTAGAATTCAACATATGAGGAGGTAGGTTTAGACCAAAGCAGGTAGTCTAGATGCCTTGGAAACCAGATGTTGCCACAGGCTAAGCATTCAAATGGCATGATGTACTACAGCTGTTAACCAACCTCAGAACTTATTTGTCAACCCAGATGAAGAAAGGAATAAGAAAAGGAAATTCGCATTGATTTTGCTTTAAAACTTTGTAGTTGCCTGAAGTGGCTGTGAAATTATATAATCAGTGTCCGACTCTTTGCGGCCCCATGGACTGTAGCCTACCAGGCTCCTCTGTCCATGGGATTTTCCAGGCAAGAATACTGGAGTGGGTTGCCATTTCTTTCTCCAAGATAAAAATGAAACTTCTAAATTTTAAATTTTTGTTTTTGTCATTTTCTTTTTTTGAAATGTGATCGAGTGATAGATTTCTGAGCACAGTTACCATAATTTGTAATGATTATTACTGGAATTAGAGTAAAATAGCAACTTCCTTAGGCTTCTTAAATACCAGATCTACTAAACACAGATTGATCAAGAGCATAGATTAAACAGTAAAGAAGAAAGCCTGCTTTCTATGTGATTCAGCATAGGGAAGATGAGATGCAATTGCTTTGATCAATTTGCCAAGTCTTCTCTATGTTTTATTTAGAAGAAAGAAATGGAGTAACACGGGATACTGTTTTACTGAAGTGTGACTTTCATAGATCAGTAAACTCCAGAAGACATAGAGCTTAGTTTTCTCCTTCTGTATTTAGCAACCTTTAGCTCATGTTCTGGGAACCCCGCAAAATGAAAGGCACACATATTTCCACTGAGATTGTTTTCTCTCTTTTAATAACCAAAAGGTGATTGATCATGCAATGATGACTTCAATCAGAAGGGCTCTGGGACTCTCCCTTAAGCACTCTACTCCATATCTGTGTCTTTTACAATAAAATATAGAGAAGACTTACATTGTTAAAACTATTGCCATCCTAGTCTTATCTGTCAATATGTTGAGCCGTTCAGAAAGTAGGCACTCTTCTTTTCTGATTGATCCTTCTGGTTCCTCTGTCCCTTCCAGATCTGGCATTCAAGAAGCTTACAGTAAGTTTATTCTTACTCTAATTTTTTTCATAACAATGGGAAGTCAAATTATTGAGGATATAATTTACTACTCATTTTCAGCCAAATTATTCATCTTGATTTATAAAATTCCTTATTAATTACATTTCAAATTATTGAGTTCACATGATACAGCTTTCAAAAATGTAGTTTAATCCACTATTTTGCATTAAACTGAAAACTTCTAATTTCCATTTAATGTAAACTAATCATGATACACTGAGATCTACTAGAATTGCTATAGGAATGTTAATGATACAATATAAAAATATGCTTGGGCTTTCTAAGGGATAAAGGAGAGGATGTTCTCCTTTTCAGTAAATTGTTTTATTAAAAAATGCACAACATTTAAGAATAGTGTTCAAGCTTTGACAAAAGAACACATTCAAAGATAATCACAAAATTACTGGTAGTACTACCTTTTGAAAGTAAATAAGCTCTCTCATGCAAATTACATTATAAGCACTTGAGAATTTTACACAGATGATGTGCTACCACTGAGAAAGATTGGGAACTCACCAGGCATAAATCATCTGTTGCTGCAAAAGTGTGTGTATGTGTGTGTACAAGTGTGTATGTGTGAGCATGAGTGTTTAGTATGTATCTATATTTCAACTTTATTAAAATAGTTTAGCACAGTGATTTTTGTAGAATACTAACTGTTCTATTCCAGGAGACACTGGATAGAAGAAAGAAGGATCCAGCAGGTGAAGCTTTACCCAATCCCTTTAATGAGAACAATGTAGACTTACCTAGATTAAAGAAAAAAAACTTTGAAAAGACTGTGTTTTGAGAAACACATCCTGGAGCCCCTAAATGGACCTACATAAATGTAGTCAACTGATCTTTTTCGAAAAAGCTAAAGAAGCACGGTAGGGTGAAGATGGTCTTTTCAACATATACCAGTGGGAAAATAGGACATCAACATGCAGGGAAAAAAAAATCTAGACAGACCTTATGCTGCTGCTGCTGCTGCTGCTGCTGTTTAGTCACTAAGTCATGTCTGACTCCTTGCAACCCCGTGCCTGTAGCCTGCCAGGCTCGGCTATCCATGGGATTTTCTAGACAAGAACACTAGAGTGGGTTGACATTTCTTCCTCCAGGGGATCTTCCCAACCCAGAGTTCAAACCCATGTCTACTGCATCCCCTGCTCGGCAGGAGAATTCTCTGTCATTGAACCCCCTGAGAAGCCCACACAGACCTTACACTCCTCACAAAAGTTAACCCCAAAAGGATCAACAGTGTAAAGGTAAAATGCAAAATGACAAAACTCCTAGAAGATAACAAAGGAGAAACTCTGGTGACTTTGGAGTTTTTATGCTATTATGGGAGATACATTATCAGTTAAATTCAGTCAGTCAGTCAACTACACTCTTTGCAACCACATGGACTGCAGCATGCCAGGCCTCCTGCCTATCAATAATTCCCCGAGATTACTCAAACTCATATCCATAGAGTCGGTGATGCCATCCAACCATCTCACCCGCTGTCGTCCACTTCTCCCACCTTCGATTTTCCCCAGCATCTGGGTCTTTTCCAGTGAGTCAGTTCTTCGCATTAGGTGGTCAATATTTGGAGTTTCAGCTTCAGCATCAGTCCTTCCAATGAATATTCAGGACTGATTTCCTTTAGAATGGTCTGGTTAGATCTCCTTGCAGTCCAAGGGACTTTCAAGAGTCTTCTCCAACATCACAGTTTAAAATCATCAATTCTTCGACACTCGGCTTTCTTTATAGTCCAACTCTCACATCCATATTTGACTACTGGAAAAACCATAGCTTTGACTAGATGGACCTATGCTGGCAAAGTAATGTCTTTGCTTTTTAATATGCTATCTAGATTTTTCTAGACCTTTCATAACTTTTCTTCTAAGGAGCATGTGTCTTTTAATTTCATGGCTACAGTTACCATCTTCAAGGATTTTGGAGCCCCCCAAAATCAAGTCTGACACTGTTTCCACTGTTTCCCCATCTATTTCCCATGAAGTGATGGGACCAGATGCCATGATCTTAGTTTTCTAAATCTTGAGCTTTAAGCCTACTTTTTCACTCTCCTCTTTCACTTTCATCAAGAGGCTCTTTAGTTCTTCACTTTCTGCTGGTGTCATCAGCGTATCTGAGGTTATTGATATTTCTCCCAGGATTCTTGATTCCACTGTGCTTTAACCAGCCCAGTGTTTCTCTTGATGTACTCTGCATATAAGTAAAATAAGCAGGGTGACAATATACATCCCAGAAGAACGCTTTTTCAGATTTGGAACCCATCGGTTTTTCCATGTCCAGTTCTAGCTGTTGCTTCTTGAACTACATACAAATTTCTGAAGAGGCAGGTCAGGTTGTCTGGTATTCCCATCTCTCTAAGAACTTTAACGAACTTTGTTGTGGTCCACACAGTCAAAAGCTTTGGCATAGTCAATAAAGCAGAAGTAGATGTTTTTCTGGAACTGTCTTACTTTTTCTATGATGCAACAGATGTTGGCAATTTTATCTCTGGCTCCTCTGCCTTTTCTAAATCCAGCATGAACATCTGGAAGTTCACAGTTCAAGTATTGTTGAAGTTTAACTTGGAGAATTTTGAGCATTACTTTACTAGTGTGTGAGATGAGTGCAATTATATGGTAGTTTGAAAATTCTTTGGCGTGCCTTTCCTTGGGATTGGAATGAAGATTGACCTTTTCCAGTCTTGTGTCCAATGCTGAGTTTTCCAAATTTGCTGGTATATTGAGTGCAGCACTTTCACAGCATCATCTTTCAGGATTTGAAATAGCTCAACTGGAATTCTGTCCCCTCCACTAGTTTCGTTCGTAGTGATGCTTTCTAAGGCATACTTGACTTCACATTCCAGGATGTCTGGCTCTGGATGAGTGATCACACCATGGTGATTATCTGGGACATGAGATATTTTCTACAGTTCTTCTGTGTATTCTTGCCACCTCTTCTTAATATCTTCTGCTTCTGTTAGGTCCATACCATTTCTATCCTTTGTTGTGCCCATCTTTGCATGAAATGTTCCCTTGGTATCTCTAATTTTCTTGAAGAGATCTCTAGTCTTTCCCATTCTATTGTTTTCCTTTATTTCTTTGTATTGATCACTGAGGAAAGCTTTCTTATCTCCCCTTGTTATTCTTTGGCAGTCTACATTCAAATGGGTATATCTTTCCTTTTCTCCTTTGCCTTTTGCTTCTCTTCTATGCACAGCTATTTGAAAGGCCTTTTTGCATTTCTTTTCCTTGGAGATGATCTTGATTCCTGCCTCCTGCACAATGTCACAAACCTCCATCCATATTTCTTCAGGCACTGTGTCTATCAGATCTAATCCCTTGAATCTATTTCACTTCCACTGTATAATAATAAGGAATTTGATTTAGGTCATACCTGAATGGTCTAGTGGTTTTCCCTACTTCCTTCAATTTAGTCTGAATTTGGCAATAAGGAGTTCATGGTCTGAGCCATAGTCAGCTTTGTCTTGTTTTTGCTGACTGTATAGAACTTCTCCATCTTTGGCTGCAAAGAATATAATCAATTGGATTTTAGTATTGACCATCTGGTGATGTCCATGTGTAGAGTCTTCTCTTGAGTTGTTGAAACAGGGTTTTTGCTATGACCAGTGTGTTCTCTGGGAAAACTCTATTAGCCTTTGCCCTGCTTCATTCTGTACTCCAAGGGCAAATTTGCCCATTACTCCAGGCATTTTTTGACTTCCTACTTTTGCATTCCAGTCCCCTATAGTGAAAAGGACAACTTTTTTGGGTGTTACTTCTAAAAGGTTTTGTATGTCTTCATAGAACCATTCAACTTTAGCTTCTTAGCGTTATTGGTTGGGGCATAGACTTGGATTATCATGATATTGAATGGTTTTCCTTGGAAACAAACAGAGATCATTCTGTCGTTTATGAGATTGCATCCAAGTACTGGATTTTGGACTCTTTTGTTGACTATGATGGCTACTCCATTTCTTTTAAGGGACTCTTGCCCACAGTAGTAGATATAATGGTCATCTGAGTTAATTTTACCCATTTCAGTCCACTGATTCCTAACATGTTGATGTTCACTCTTGCCATCTCCTGTTTCACCACTTGCAATTTGCCTTGATTTATGGACCTAACATTCCAGGTTCTTATGCAATATTGCTCTTTATATCATTGGACTTTACTTCCATCACCAGTCATATCCATGACTGGGTCTTGTTTTTGCTTTGGCTCCATCTCTTCATTCTTACCAGTAGCATATTGGGCACCTACCAACCTGGGGAGTTCAACTTTCAGTGTCCTATTTTTTTTGCCTTTTTATACTGTTCATGGGGTTTTCAAGGCAAGGATACTGAATGGTGGTTTGTCATTTCCTTCTCCAGTAGACCACATTTTGTCAGAACTCTCCACCATGACCCGTCCTTCTTTGGTGGCCCTTCATAGCATGGCTCATAGTTTCAATGAGTTAGACAAGGCTGTGGTCCATGTGATCAGATTGTAATTATGTTATTCTGAGGAATGCATTATACATATGTCAAAATACATGGAATGTACAATTTCAAGAGTAACTCTAATGTAAACTATGAACCAGGCTGGTAATCTTGTCCAACATAGATTTATTAGTTGTAAAGAGATATACCACTCTAGTAGAGGGATGCTGTTATTGGGGGAAGTTGTATATGCATGGGGGCAGGAAGTGTCAGAGAACTCTCTATACTTTCTGTTCAATTTTGCTATGAACTTAAATGTCCTCTAAAATATAAAATCTATTACTAATATATATGCCATGTAGAAGACAATGTCTGGGGAATAATGTTTTTAATAGTTAATCTATGCAGGGACACTCATGCAAATCTAATCGTCTGTCCTCTGTGTCACCAAAGTATTTGTCCACCTGAAATCTAATCCTAAAATTACAAAGCACTTAACACTACATACACTGAATTTTTTTCCTCCCATTTGCTGGGATGCATTTTGATTTAGAGCTTAAATATCAAAGTTACAGAATGCAACAAGTTTCTTGAATAATGACATAAATTCTTCAGTAATCTGAAGAGCTGCCAAGGAAAAAACACAACCAAATATAACGAATTCTAGCCTTCTATTTATCCTTTTATGGGATGATTCAAAGAATGCCTTGAAGAAAAAGAGGCAGAGTCAACAGGAAACCTTAAATTCAATTTTGATGCAAAAGGAAAAAAAAATGGTTTAGGTAGATTTATCCAGAGTAAGACAAGCAGAGAAAAAATATCTTAGTTCTACAAAAATTTACTGTAGATAAATACTTCATGAATTAGCCACAGAGGTAATACAGAGAAAAAAAGGAATAAAGTTAGGGACATAACACAGTGTGCAAAAATCTGAAAGAAATAAAACACTCTGGAAGAAGATATATCTTAAGAGAAAAGAAATGTTTCAGTAAGTAGTAATTCATTTCCTGGCAATTAGAGAGAATATGCAATTCCCAAAACAAGTGACAAAAGATCAAGTGTTATTAGCACAGAATGAACTGACAAAATAATAAAGGAAAAGATCTTTCATAGAAAATACACAACTACTGGAAAATCATAAGTTAGGGGATACAGACAGCTAGGCTTCAACAATACATAAGCCAAGAACTTCCAGATGTAAAGCTGGATTTAGAAAAGGCTGAGAAATCAGAGATCAAATTGTCAAAATCTATTGGATGATAGGAAAATCAAGGAAATTCCAAAAAAAAAAAGAAAATCTACTTCCACTTCATTGACTACACTAAACCTTTGACTCTGTGATTCACCACCAACTGTGGAAAATTCTTAAAGAGATGGGATTATCAGACCACCTTACCTGTCTCCTGAGAAATCTGTATGGACAAGAAGCAACAGTTAGAATCAGACATGGAACAACAGACTAGTTCAAAATTGGGAAAGGAGAACATCAAGACTGTATTGTCACCCTGCTTATTTAAATTCTATGCAAAGTACATCATTCAAAATGTCAGACTGGAAGACTTGTAAGCTGGAATCAAGATTGTTGGGAGAAATATCAACAACCTTAGATATGCAGATGACAGCACCTTAATGTCAGAATGTGAAGAGAAATTAAAGAGCCTCTTGATGAGGGTGAACAAGGAGAGTGAAAAAGCTGGCTTAAAACTCAGTGTTCAAAAAATGAAGGCCATGGAATCCAGTTCCATCACTTCATGGCAAATAGATGGGAAAAAGTGGAAGCAGTGACAGATTTTATTTTCCTGGGCTCCAAAATCACTGTGGACAGTAACTGCAGCCATGAAATCAACAGATTCTTGCTCCTTGGAAGACAATCTATGACAAACTTAGACTGCATATTAAAGAACAGAGACGTTCACTTTGCCAACAAAGGTCGGTATAATCAAAGCTATTATTTTCCCAGTAGTCATGTACAGATATGAGAGTTGGACCTTTATGGTCCAACTATGAAGGTTGAGCACCAAAGAATTGATGCTTTTGAATTCTCATGGTGGAGAAGACTCTTTAGAGTTCCTTCGACAGCAATGAGATCAAACCAGTCAATACCACAGATAATCAACCTTGAATACTCATTGGATTGACTGATGCTGAAGCTGAAGCTCCAATACTCTGACTACCTGATACAAAGAGCTGAGTCCTTGGAAAAGACTCTGATGCTAGGAAAGATTGAGGGGAGGAGGAGAAGTGGGTGACTGAGGATGAGATGGTTGGATGGCATCACCAACTCAGTGGCCATGAGTTTGAGGAAACTTAGATAGGGAAGGACAGGGAAGCCTGGCCTGCTGCAGTTCACGGGATTGCAAAGAGTCAGATATGACATAGGGACTGAACAACAACAAGGGGATACAGCAGTGATATGGAGAGTATAAAAATGTAAAATAGGCTACAAATACAAATGATACTATTTAGTGGCAGAAGTTAGTGCAGTAATGCCTATCTATCAAGCATGAAAGCAAGTATTGTGAATTCTGAATTATATTCTTAGGAAGCTGTATTTCATATACAAAGGCATTAGGATGATACATTTAGTGTGCAGTAATTCAGGAGGTATAATGTTCACTGAGACTCTAGAATTCACAAAATGATTCAAAAGAAATAGCCTACTTATGAAGAGGAGAGTATTTAGGGGACTTTTGATAAGGCTTCCAACATGCAAGATTAATTAATTAAATTAAAATTAATTTAAGCTGTAAAATTAATCTAAGCTGAACATGCTCATTCCAGTCATCCTCCCAACAAAATTTCAAAGCTGGGAATGGAAAGTCCAACAACACTGAAGGGAAAATATGTTACTAACTTCTGTGAAAACTTTCTCTATGACTAAGAGAGAAACAAGAAAGAGAAACTTTCTCTTTTTCACTCACATATGTTTCTCCTCTTCATCTCATTATGTTTGAATGTGACTAAGTTGTCTAAAGTTTCTCCAGCTACCTACTCTAGGTCTGAGGTTAAAGGTAACAGTGGTTCTCCATGACAGCATTTAGACCAATGTTCACTGCAGTGTTCTTGGATTCTGTGCTATCTGTGAACTCCTAATTATGGCATATATATTTCCTAAATTTTTAAGGCAATTTGAATGGGACTTTTAAAACTTATTTCCAAAAGAAGCATCTTACCTGATATCATATGTTGTGAAAATGTTGATAGAGATAAGTAGATTCACCCAAATGTATGCTTAACTAAATAACTGTGGTGACTGTATTAAGAAATGAATGATAAAGTTTATATTCTCAAAGGACAAGTTATACAATATAAAACATAATGAATGTTATTTGCTATCTCTACTCTAGTGATTGTGATAGAAATCCCAGAATATTTTATTGAGGAGGAGAAAGAGGGGTTAAAGAAAGCTTTTATTAGTTCATCAATCTTTTCATCTTCCACATCGGGAATTAGTCAACGTTTTTTTCACTGAAATTAATAAACTTAGAAAGACAGATTCAAGTCGTGATTTAAAGGAAAAATATATTTCTGAGTAAATAAAACAGATTATCACTTATATGAGGCACCAAACAGAACATAGAGCAAAAGGGAGAAAAAACAGAAAATAAGGAAGCATCAACAAAATGTCAGATAAGATGACAGAAATAAGATTAAACAGATCCTCTGGAAGAGGCAGGCAGCTCTGATCTGCCTGCTTTTTGCATGATCTTGCACAAAACGTTAATCTTTCAGAGCCTCAGTTTCTCATTTATAAAATGTAAATGACAGTAATAGTAATTATCATAGATTATAGTGGGGATTAAATGATTCAAAGCATATAATGATTTGAATGGTAATGGCACAAAGTAAGTTTTCATCAAAAGTTAGTTTTTACTGTTGTGGTGGTTCTTCACAAAAAGAAAGCAACAATTATGATTTGTTCTTGGAAAACAAATCTCAATATTATTAGGCTGACCAAAAAGTTCACTTGGTTTTAAGTAAAATAAAAGGTACATTTTTCATTTCACCAAGATGTTTATTGAACAACTTACTCACTAATCAAATGAACGTTTTGGCCAACCCGATGGAAAGTTGCCAATTTTCACCAAACTAATGCTTTCAATATAACTAAATCAAAATCTTTGTTGATTTCCTTTTTACACTTGATAAATCTAAATATATATATATATATATATATATATATGTATGTATGTATGTAGGTATGTATGTGTATGTATATGGAGAAGGCAATGGCACCCCACTCCAGTACTCTTGCCTGGAAAATCCCATGGATGGAGGAGCCTGGTGGGCTGCAGTCCGTGGTGTCATGAAGAGTCGGACACGACTGAGCAACTTCACTTTCACTTGAGTAATCCTATTCAGTAGAAGAAAGCATGGAGAAAATACTGATCTTTTTTTTCCAACAAATTCTGTTGGTTACCTGGCTAGCTATTTGGAAAATAAATCTCTTACCTGGGTTATACTAATACTTCTTATCTGCTTTCATCTGTTTTCTGATAGATCCAGTTGTATAAGAGAACATGTATAGTCCACTACTACATGAAACTTGTTAGGGCTTTTTAGAGGACATTTTAGTGAAAAGAGTAGTTGACAGATAAAATGTTAAAATATTTTAAAATACTATATTTTTTTATAGAATATATTGGATTCTGTCAACAGACTTATGATGCTTTTAGCACCATCCTCGCTGTTACATTCTGTGAAATCAGCCAGCTTCCGGCCATCTTTACAGGGGCACGATTGGACAATTGATGCTTTGAGATGCCTGCTGCTCACATCACAGTGAAGATAAAGCCTAGTTGATTGTAAATCATATGTTTCAGCTAGAATGCTTTCAAAAAGTTTTGTTTTTGCTGGCTTAGTTGAGATTCCTGGGCTTGTCTGACGTTTCAACTTCACATCACAGTAGCCTGATAACTGTACTTACCCAAAGTGCAAACTCAGAAGCCAAAAAGGAGTTTTCTGTCGTAGGTGGTACAAGCAGTGAAGTTCAGGGGAAACTTGAGTGAAAATAAAGCATATCATTTAATGTGGGATTCAAAACTTTGGATTGCATAAATTCAGAGAATTAATCCATTTATTTATTAAAAAAATTTTTTTTTGGAGCACCTACTAACTGCCATGAAGGTATACTGGTTAACAAAACTGAGAAGGCCCTGCCCTCTAGTGGGAAGAGAGACAATAAACAAGTAAAAGAATAACAGCAAATTATGTTAAGCACTGACTTTTTGATGACAGTTGCAGTCTTAAACCCTTCAAGATCACATTCTAGAAAAATAAATCTTTTTTCTCTCTTAAAAATATTGATACTCAAATAAAAAGATCCTTTAAATGTTTAATTAAGAATGCATTATTGGCCATTCAGTGTCCTGCATATGTAATGGTTTAAATTTATTTTTTTTTGCTAAATAGATTGAGTCAAATATGATATATATATAGTGGTCTTATTTCTCTAAAAATACCAAGAAATCTGTGACACTTATCAGGTAGAACTAAATGAATGGTTACAGTAATAAATAAACCAATGAATTTAGAAAATATTTACTAGATGTTGATTCTGATTTATGAACTAATATACCTACTTGTTTAAGTTAGACCTTTTCTTGTTATATTTTACATGACAAAAAGAATCTGTATACTTGAACAAGTTCCATGTTCTACTGAAACAAACCATTGCATATATATAGTATTCAATCTCAACAGCAATCCTAATAGGAACAGTTGTTTGCATACTTTGAGTTCAAAGTGTTTGCAACTTGTGGTAGATTAAGCAAGGCAATAATTACTTGTACTTGAGGGATATACTTATATAAAGTGATCTAAAATGCAATGAGTTATTTCTGCCCAGACAATTTTCCCCAGGTACAAATGCAAATGAATGCATACACTTCCTTTTAACAAATTGAAAACTATCTCTGTATCAGTATTATCCAGTCTTAAATGTGCATACAGATCTTATGTGTTCCATTCAAGTCTTATTTATAAAATATTGGATGTGATCACAAATAGCATCATTTTGATGTTTGGTGTAATTTCCAATAAGTAGTTTATAATGCTTACATTTTTATTATGCAAATCATCAAGAAAATAATAAAGCATGAAATGTTACAAAGTTTGAGATTCAAATGAAAATTTTTAAAGCTATGCCTCTAACGACATTCATATGGAAATATGAGTGATTTAAAATGGAAACCAATACGATATTGTAAAGTAATTAGCCTCCCCAAAATTAATTAATTAATTAATTAAAAAAATAATAATGGTTATACTAAAAAAATAATAAAATTGAGCTTCAGATGCCTTTTATCAGTTGGAGTCTATAACTGTGTTGTGGAAGAAAGGTGGAGCATGATGTGGGCAACAAGCAGCAAGAGGAAGTGGACTAGACTTTATTAATCCTTTGCAGGGTGGGGAGGTAGTGGTGGAGCATGGGGCTTCTTGGGGCACTCAAATGCTCACACAACCTTATAGGAAAAACAGACATGAGATGATAGGATAACGATTCCTATCTTTTTTCCCTGAGGAACAGGGATTCCCTCGTTTTCAATCCATATTGGTACACATTGCAGCTTGAAGCTGGGGAAGAGGGTTGAGAGAGACCAACAAAAACAAATTTACTTGAGCTACCAAGTAGAGGTGGTCACTTTGGAATGAAGAGAGAAATGAGTTTCTCCTGCATACTCTTTCTGGGAACCACCAGGAATGTTGGCAGCTCCCAAGTTAACAATCAAGTCATACCACTTACTTCTATTTTCCAATGATGTTCATTTGCTTCCCTTTCAGCTGTCACCATCTGCAGTTTTAAGCATGATTCCTTTTCTCTGGCCTAATAGCGAAAAGAATAAAAATTTAAACTTTGAACCAGCTCTCCGTCTTCCAATGTCCATAGTTTTCTTGAGATTGTTATGTGCAATAAACTGTCACATGCAGGGCCTAAAATGAACACAAACACAGATACACACTCACAGTAAAAAATTAATATATTTTTCAGAAATGTTCACAGTCACAGTAAAGGAGCTGTTCTTTTTTTCTTTAATAGAAGGAAGATGCTCTTTAGTCAAGGACATAGCAGTGCAGGGAAATAGTAGTCTCTGTATAGAAAGTTAAAGGATTGTAGATTCATTTCTCCAGAGCTCCCCCTGAAAATGTGAGCAAACCAGATTTAGAGATGACAGAAAATTACTAATTTCAAATAAACTATTTGTAAAATCACCTTAAGACCTGGTAGTGTTAATAATTTCCTTACATCGAGAGATTTAGATTGATTGAAACATTTTTGTTATAGTAGAGCAATAAACATCTTTTACTGTAAAGTTCTACAAATTCTAGCTAGTTCCTTAAGATATATTCCCAGTCGTGAAATAACTGGTTCAAATGGTTTGATTTGTTTCTGTCAGTTACCAAATATTTTAAAAATTAATACAGTGCATGTTTACAAGCAAGCATGCTCATTATATTTTCCAGTGAAATAATTTCCGTAAACTTGTGTGTTCAGTCACTCAGTTGTGTCCGACTCTTTGCGACTCCATGGACTGTATGTAGCCCACTAGGCTCCTCTGTCAATGGGATTCTCCAGGCAAGAATACTGGAGTAGGTTGCCATTTCCTACTCCAGGTCCATTACCTTGGTGTTAACAAAATTAGCAAATACTCTCCATCCCTGACACACACACAAAATCCTAGAATGAGTCCAAAGAAACATGTAGATTTTTACTTCATAGTTTAAAAAAAAAGTAAAAAAAAAAGTTTGCCTTTCTAGTACACAGTCTAAGTTTAATAAGAGAATTCTGATAGACTATTCATACTTGGTTTTGTTAGCTTTCTATTTCCAGTGTTTTTATATTAAATAGTGTGCCTTTTAACAGAAAAGCATGCCATTTATTTTTCAGCATTAATTAAATTACATTTTGATTCCTTAATATTCAACCATATCAACAATTTAAAAAATTGTTATTCTTTTGATAAGTTAACCCGTATTTATCTGTGTGCATGTTTCATTTTTATATATTATTTATTTTTATAAACCAGTGCCAAGCCCTCTCATCATATGATTTTTCCTGGACAAAAATGCTATCCCTGTCTCTAAAATATGAGTTGTACTTTTTACTCCTATAAGCTAGATTACACCTTTTTCATTACATGCATCAATTTCTATGCTGTATAACACATTGTCAAAAATTTGATACTTGAAACAACATATCTTCATTATCAGTTTTCAGGTCAGGAGTTCAGATCCTCTGCTCAGGACCTCACATTTTGACAATCTGTTGGCTTGGCTGTCATTTTTTTCTGAAACTTGAGATCCTTTTCCAAACTCGTATGGTTGTTGATAGAATTCATTTCCTTGCTGTTATATCCACTGAGAGCCCCACTTTCTCGCTGGCTCTCAGCTCCTAGAGGTTCTTAGATCCTTGCTATGTGGCCTGCTCACAGGCTGTCCACAACACAGCCACTCACTTCTTCAAAGCCAATAGGAGAAGCTCTTATACCAAACTGCTCAGACGGAGTCTTATATACACTATTCATGGGAGAGACTATCTCACAACTTTGGTAATATTCTATTGGCAAGAAGCAAGTCCCAGGTTTGTATCACATACTAGAAGGAGAAAAGATTTTTAAAAGGCGTGATTCAGTGAGGATCATCTTAGCATTCTGTCTCCAGTATGACTGCATCTAACTGCCCTGGGATACATCAAGTTAACTGTTAAATATCCCCCCATTTCTGATCTTGAATTGATTCTCCTATCGTTCTTCTATATTGTCCTACCAGAACGAGAAATCTGATCAGTACATGTAGGCTAGTTTTCTAAATTTCTGTCATTTGTTGATTTTTTTTCCTCATAATCTAGCCTTAATAATAACTCACCTAAACTATATGCAATATTTTGTAATTTAGAAAGCATTTTTTGTAATGTTTTTCATTACCAAAAATTCCAATAAATTTGAGTGGTGTCAGTTCATAAAGGTACTTTTGCTCAAAGCCAAGCAGTATGTAATTTGCTTGATATAGTTTAGTGTTGATCGACACCTTGTGATTTTCTTGGTCTGATAGTTTTTGACTATCCCCTTTTTGGAATGATTAGATAGTGGCCTCCAAGGGTTTTTCGATTGGCTTGGGTCATTAGCTATCTCTCATTCTGATTGCATTTGTGAGATGCAATAGGCAAGATAAACATGGTCCTTGGACCAATAAGAACTCTGAAAGCTTATACCCATGCAACTAAAAAAAAAAAGGAAGATTTGAAAAAAAATGATGAAGCTTTGAAAGATAATGATATGGTTTACAAGAAAAACTAGTCAATAAGTATAAGTCAAAAGTCAAGAAGTAAAAGTTAAATAGGAAAGAAAGCTATGTGGAAAATAAATGTCAGCAAGAAAAGAAAGAGAAGAAGAAAAAGTTTTAAATTTAAATTTAGAATAAACATTTCTGAATTCATTTCAAGATTATATTAATTTGAAACTTGCTGGCTCTGAATTAAAAATACAGGAAACCACAATTTAAAAGTTATATGAAGAAATATTCCCTTCTTTGACTCAAGTTCTGTGGTTATTATAATCTCACATCTATGTTTCCCCACTACATATATAAGAACCTCTCTGAAAAAATTACACTATTTTATGCTGAAATATGTAATTTAGACTAAATTATATTCTCTTTAGTATCAAGACAAACATCTTAAGTTACATCAACACAGAATTGTAAACGTTCATGCTAAAATGCATGTAATAATTTAGTGATAAAAATTTACATTTTTCTCTACATGGAAAACATAAACCTACTCCTAGGTAAAGACATAATAAATTAAAGGCATGTAGAAATTAATATAGATAGTATAATAAGTTATAATCATTAAATACAACTGAGCATTAATTTCTGTACTTACATATTAAAGTTGTCATTGGAATAAAGAAAAACCACATACTTAGCTATTGCACTCATCATCAAACAGGATCTCAGAATTAAATGTTCCACCCTAAGATAACATCTGCTTTTGAATTTCACGAAGATATAATTTCCTTCATTAAACAAAATTGAAATAAGACATTTCTAAAGACATCACAACTTTAAATCTAAGAAATCATAAGTAAATATCACCTAAGATTCTATTTCATAATTTGGGAATCCGTTTTCTACAATATACAGTTGATAAAAACAGCTGAACATGAACAAAGGAATCATGGTATGTTCTATTTTACTGTGATAAGCAGATATCAATCTTTGTAACAAAAGACAGAATGACTGTTGTCCTGGTCTTGCAGCTATCAACAGTTTTCCAAATGTTTTCTCAGTATTTGAAAGGTCCATCCACTTGAGTAAAGTTTTACCAAGACATCTCCAATGACTAGAAGTTATTACAACTCTCTGATAATGAATAAGTTTGAAAAAACCTTACAAGGGAAAAGCTGAGCTTCTCATCCTTTAATTTTTTTTTTTTTTTTCTACAAAATCTCACCTAGTTGACATCTAAATCCTTTTCATTGCCCAACTGTGTCTCACTGTGCCCCTATCTGAAAGTAAAGCTCAGTTCAGTCAGTTCAGTTGCTCAGTCGTGTCCGACTCTTTCGACCCCATGAATCGCAGCACATCAGGCCTCCCTGTCCATCACCAACTCCCAGAGTTCACTCAAACTCGCATCCATCGAGTCGGTGATGCCATCCAGCCATCTCATCCTCTATCGTCCCCTTCTCCTCCTGCCCTCAACCCCTCCCAGCATCAGTCTTTTCCAATGAGTCAACACTTCGCATGAGGTGGCCAAAGTACTGGAGTTTCAGCTTTAGCATCATTCCTTCCAAATGATCTTTAGAATGGACTGGTTGGATCTCTTTGCAGTCCAAGGGACGCTCAAGAATCTTCTCCAAAACCACAGTTTAAAAGCATCAATTCTTCAGTGCTCAGCTTTCTTCACAGTCCAACTCTTACATCCATATTGTTTTTCCCACTTGAAAAAACAGCCTTGACTAGACGGACCTTTGTTGGTGAAGTAATGTCTCTGCTTTTGAATATGCTAAAGGAAGCAAACATTATATAGGGCACACTGGCAACACCCTCCCTTAAAAAAATGGGTTCTGTTTGTAGGTAACAGAGAAAAATGAATATTGGTTGAGTGACTAACAGTTCTGCTACTCCTATGGATGTGCACATATGCTTCACAGGATTGTATAGCTGGAGATAAATGGGCAAAGAATTATAGCAATCTGCTAAGATTGATTACACTACAGGAGCGGGAATAGAGGCTAGAAGAGATTAACTTTTAACACCATGTATATACTATTTCACTTATTGCAATAAGATCACATGTCCCTTTTCTTTCAACAAAATGAGTATAGATAATTGAAAAATAATGGATGAAAACATATCATGAAAGAAAAACTGAAAACAATAAAGTGTTTAAGTTTCATTAAACCCTAGAGTGGAATGGATCTATCCAATTTAATATTCTATTTAAAATGTTATACTGGTCATGGCCATCAGAAGACTAATGCTAGAGAGCAGCATTCTCTTGGTAAATGGATAATGAGCAGAAGGAAACAAATTAATATTAATTTAATCTTATATGCTTCCAAACAATTTTTAAAACCACAGATATAATCTACTATATAAATAATGAAGACAAATTGATAATATGCAAAAATGGATATGAGAGAAGGAAGAGTGTATGAATAAAAGCTACCAAAAGCTCAGATGTGTTTGGAGTTGGGCAGTACATCAAGAATGATTGTCTGTGAGGGAGCATACAGTGGGGGAGGGGTTGATCACAGCTTTGACTTGTTATGGAGGAACATGGATCAATCTTGATCTTGCAGTCAGAGAGATTCATGTTGAATTTGAGATAGGGCTGGAATAACGCAAGTCCATTTTTAAGGAAAACAGCTAAAGACAAGGCACAAGGTGAAGAAACTGTTCATTTAGTTATACTGAAGTGGCACTAAATGACGATGTGCCCAGGGTGATGCTGTTATATTTATTGACATGCTTTCCCTAAAAAGTGATATTGTTAACACAGGAAGTATTGTGAACAAATGTTTGGAAGAATAAATGATCTTGGTCTCTTATGTGAGCTGTAACTATCTCAGTGTGGTTGAATATGGAGTGAAGGAAGGAAGAAGGCTACGGTCAGGCAGAACATTTCCCACTGGGGTCTTAATAGCAAGAGTTTCTAAATTGTGGAAAAGAGACTGGGTGCCATGTTGAGGGCAAAAGGAAGCCAGTGAAATTCTTTAGGAGGGAGGTTTCCATTTGATAAAAGTTGCTCTGAAAACACATAAAGGGAAGATCAAGATATGGCAACTCTTTTAAGAGTTTCAGAAGATGATCAGCACTTGAACTACACAGGTACCAGAACTAGAGAAAAGATTCCTGCAAAGAAATCATACTCAAGAGATTCTCATTATTTCTAAATTGAAAAGTCATTAATATCATTTGCTTCATCTAATGGATAAAAATAGCATGTATTGATAATGAATTTACTTATTTTGAAATAGATTATCATCCCCCACCCACCAAGTCTTGTAAATTACATTTAGATGTCATGAAACAAATATGTGAAGAAATCTGTATTACAAGTAATGAACATATGTTTCAACATCAGGTAACACTTTCCATGATAGAAACATTGTACATAAACTATCATTTCACACCATGCTGCTAAGTCGATTCAGTCTTGTCGGACTCTGTGCAACCCCATGGATGGCAGCCCACCAGGCTCCCCCATCCCTGGGATTATTCAGACAAGAACACTGGAATGGGTTGCCATTTCCTTCTCCAATGCATGAAAGTGAAAAGTGAAAGTGAAGTCACTCAGCCGTGTCTGACTCTTAGCGACCCCATGGACTACAGCCCACCAGGCTCCTCCGTCCATGGGATTTTCCAGGAAAGAGTACTGGAGTAGGGTGCCATTGCCTTCTCCATTTCACACCATAAAGCTGATCAATATGCTTCTTCAAGGTGAAGTTTTAACTTAAAAATATCTTTCTGAATAATGCATAATATGAGAGTGCATACGTTGTTGTTGAATGTTTCATTCGATCTAATGTCTAAATGTTAAGTAGGTCACAGAGTTGGACATGGTTTAGCAACTGAACACAGTAAACACACACACACACACACACACACACACACACACACATACAGAATACTAATATCTTAGACTTTTCAAAACACCCCAAGTCATAGTGTTAATCAGGCAATCTTGTGGTAATAAACAATGACCTCAATGGCTTAAAACAAACAAATATATACGTGTACTTCTCATTCTGGTTATAAGTCTGTCTCAAGTTTTTCTCACAAGGTGGCCCAGGTAAATGGAGCTTTCTCTCTGTGGAATGTCTAGTCACCACGGCAGAAGGAAGGAGACATACTATACATTGTCTCTTAATGACTTTTGCCTGGAAGTTATAAATGCTCTTTGTAGTCATATTTCATTTGTAAAAGCCAACAGTGAGGACATTTTAAAATTCCACATAGAGACATAAAATCCTACCATGTGCCCATGAAAACTTGAGTTAAAGGTCAAGCAAACTAATATCTACCACTGTAATACATTAATTTTCCTTTCAATGAGATTTTGATACACAAAAGAAGAATAGAAAATCCAGGAGGAACAATGTCTATTCACGTTCTTAGCATGAGCACATTTGGGGAAAGTATACTCAGTAACAGAGATTTGAATGAACATTCAATTTAAAGTCACCTTGGCTCTATAGAAATTTTAAGTAAGTTAGAAATATAGAAGAGAATAGAACTTTTACTTCAAAAGCCTTAAAATAAAGACTTTAATTCTAGTTGCTAATGATTTCTTACCAAAATCAATTACATACATGTTTTGTATAATGTACAAGCACATGTCATATTTTATTATTTTTACTTGATTGCAAAGAAAAAATTACTACAAATGATTAAATTTTAAATGGAATCTGAACAATAATTTATCTAATATTATCTGAAGAAGTTATTTTTGAAGTTTTAGTTACTATGCTTTTATGATTCTCTAAAATTAGAATGATTGGTGAGAACAAAACTACATAATATGGTGCAGAATACAAATAGGCAGCTGCTTAATTTTCTTTTATGCAAGCCATAAGTAAAGAAAATGCAAAGAAAATAAAAGCTGACACAATCCTTTCTGTTCAGTTAATAAGTCCTTTTTTCCAAAAGGCAGGCTTCTCTGGTGACTCAGATCGTAAAGAATATGCCTGTAATGCGGGAGACTCAGGTTCAATCCCTGGGTCAGGAAGATCCCTTCGAGAAGGGAATGGCAACCCACTCCCAGTATTCATGCTTGGAGAATTCAATGGACTTCATGTGCCAAAAGGCAGATGCATTTGTTAGTGTCAAGACTTTTGGAGCCCTCAAATATGATTAATGTAATGATATAATAATAGTAACTATATAATGAATATATTCTGGCTGCCAAGCATGGAAGCTGTTCTACATACTTAAGTTGTTTAATGTTTAGAAAACATTCCCTGGACTAAGTTTCATGTTCCAGTTTTTTTCATAACAGGTTTTATTTGAGATATAATTTACATAACGTAAAATTCATTTTTTCAGAGTGTGCAATTCAACAGTTTTAGTAGATTGATATAACAGTGCAACAATCACCACTACCTAATTTTAAAATATTATTGTTATCAATAAAAGGCACTCCAAACCCATTTGCAGTCACTTTCCACTCTTCCACAGCCTATCCCCTGGTGATCTTCAATCTACTTTTCATCTCTAAGGGTGTGCCTATTCTGAACACTTCATATAAATGGATTATTTTTTTCCTGGGTTCTTTCACTTAGCACGTTTTTAAGGTTCATCCGTGCTGAAGTTTGTGACAGTACTCTATTCTTTTTTATGGTTGAATAATACTCAGTTGTATGGACAGATCACAGTTTTTTATACATTCATCAGTGACAGACATTTGGACTGTTTCCACTTTTTCCTTATCACTGATGTTGATGTGAACATATGTGCTTAAGTTCTTACATGAACATTTGAAAATTTTCTTGGTATATACCTAAGAATAGAATTGCTGGTAACTATATGTTTAACCTTTGAAGGAGGGGACAAACAATTTTCCATATTGTCAGCACCATTTACATTCCCATCAATAGGGTATGATAGTTCAAATTTCTTCATAACCTTGGCAACAATTATTCTTCCTTTTTTTTAAATGGAGTTTAGTTGATTTACAATGTTGTGTTAGTTTCTGCTGTAGAGCAAAGTGAATTCGGTATCATATATTCACCCTTTTCTTCAGATTTTCTTTTCCCATAAAAGTCATTAAAGGGTATTAGGTAGAGTTCTCTGTGGTAGGTTCTTATTAGTTACCTTTTTTATATATTGCTGCTGTTCAGTTGCCATGTTGTGCTTGAATCTTTGAGACCCCATGGGTTGCAGCATGTCAGGCTCCTGTGTCCTCCACTATTTCTTGGAGTTTGCTCATACTAATGTCCACTGACTGAGTGATGCCATCTAACCATCTCATCCTTTGCCACTCCCTTATTCTTGTGCCTTCAGTCTTTCCCAGCATCAGGGGTTTTTTCAACGAGTAGAGTCTTAACATAGATGGCCAAGTATTGGAGCTTCAGTTTCAGCATTTGTTCTTTCAATAAATATTTAGGGTTGATTTCCTTTAGGATTGGCTGGTTTGATCTTGCCTTCCAAGGGAATATCAAGAATTCTTTGGCATTCAGCCTTCTTTATGGTCCAGTTCTCACATCCATACATGACTACTGGAAAAACAAGAGCTTTGACTATACTGACCTTTGTTGGAAAAGTGATGTCTTTGCCTTTTAATATACTGTATAGGTTTGTCAAAGTTTTCCTAAAGAGCAAGCATATTTTAATTTCATGGTTACAGTCATTCTCTGCAGTGATTTTGGAGCTCAAGAAAATAATGTCTGTCACTGATTCCACATTTTTAATATTTGATGTTTTATAATAGTAGTTCAGTTCAGTTCAGTTCAGTTCAGTAACACAGTCGTGTCCAACTCTTTGCTACTCCATGAATCGCAGCACGCCAGGACTCCATGTCCATCACCAACTCCCGGAGTTCACTCAGACTCATGTCCATTGAGTCAGTGATGCCATCCAGCCATCTCATCCTCTGTCGTCCACTTCTCCTCCTGCCCTCAATCTCTCCCAGCCTTAGAGTCTTTTCCAATGAGTCAACTCTTTGCATGAGGTGGCCAAAGTACTGGAGCTTCAGCTTTCGCATCATTCCTTCCAAAGAAATCCCAGGACTGATCTCCTTTAGAATGGACTGGCTGGATCTCCTTGCAATCCAAGGGACTCTCAAGAGTCTTCTCCAACACCACAGTTCAAAAGCATCAATTCTTCAGCACTCAGCTTTCTTCACAGTCCAACTCTTACATCCATACATGACTACTGGAAAAACCATAGCCTTGAATAGATGGACATTTGTTGGCAAAGTAATGTCTCTGCTTTTGAATATGCTATCTAGATTGGTCATAACTTTTCTTCCAAGGAGTAAGCGTCTTTTAATTTCATGGCTGCTGTCACCATCTGCAGTGATTTTGCAGCCCCAAGAAATAAAGTCTGACACTGTTTCCACTGTTTCCCCTTCTATTTCCCATGAAGTGATGGGATCAGATGCCATCTTTGTTTTCTGAATGTTGAGCTTTAAGCTAACCTTTTCACTGTCCTCTTTCACTTTCATCAAGAGGCTTTTTAGTTCTTCTTCACTTTCTGCCATAAGGGTGGTGTCATCTGCATATCTGAGGTTATTGATGTTTCTCCCAGGAATCTTGATTCCAGCTTGTGTTTCTTCCAGCCCAGTGTTTCTCATGATGTACTCTGCATAGAAGTTAAATAAGCAGGGTGACAATATACAGCCTTGACATACTCTGTTTCCTATTTGGAACCAGTCTGTTGTTCCATGTCCAGTTCTAACTGCTGCTTCCTGACCTGCATATAGGTTTCTCAAGAGGTAGGTCAGGTGGTCTGGTATGCCCATCTCTTTCAGAATTTTCCACAGTTTAATGTGATCCACACAGTCAAAGGCTTTGGCATAGTCAATAAAGCAGAAATCGATGTTTTTCTGGAACTCTCTTGCTTTCTCAGTCCAGCAGATGTTGGCAGTTTGATCTCTGGTTCCTCTGCCTTTTCTAAAACCAGCTTAAACATCTGGAATTTCATGGTTCATGTACTGCTGAAGAGTGGCTTGGAGAATTTTGAGCATTACTTTACTAGTGTGTGCCACTCCTGTGGCTGCTGCTGCTAAGTCGCTTCAGTCGTGTCCGACTCTGTGCGACCCCATAGATGGAAGCCCACTAGGCTCCCCTGTCCCTGGGATTCTCCAGGTAAGAATACTGGAGTGGGTTGCCATTTCCTTCTCCAATGCATGAAAGTGAAAAGTTAAATTGCAGTCACTCAGTAGCTCCGTCGTGTCCGACTCTTAGCAACCTGCGTATGAGATGAGTGCAATTGTGTGGTAGTTTGCGCATTTTTGGAATTGCCTTTCTTTGGGACTGGAATGACAACTGAACTTTTCCAGTCCTGTGGCCACTACTGAGTTTTCTAAATTTGCTGGCATATTGAGTGCAGCACTTTCACAGCATCATCTTTAAGGATTTGAAATAGCTCAACTGGAATTCTGTCACCTCCACTAGCGTTGTTCATAGTGATGCTTTCTAAGACCCACTTGACTTCACATTCCAGGATGTCTTGCTCTAGATGAGTGATCACACCATTGTGATTATCTTGGTCATAGTTCTTATGTGTATTTTTGCCACCTCTTCTTAAGATCTTCTGCTTCTGTTAGGTCCAGACCATTTTTCCCTTTATCGAGCCCATCTTTGTATGAAATGTTCCCTTGGTATCTCTAACGTTCTTGAAGAGATCTCTAGTCTTTCCCTTTCTGTTCTTTTCCTCTATTTCTTTGCATTGATCCCTGAGGAAGGCTTTCTTATCTCTCCTTGTTATTCTTTGGAACTCTGCATTCAGATGCTTTTATCGTTCCTTTTCTCCTTTGCTTTTCACTTCTCTTCTTTTCAGTGCTATTTGTAAGGCCACCCCAGACAGCCATTTTGCTTTTTTGCATTTCTTTTCCATGGGGATGGTCTTCATCCCTGTCTCCTGTACAGTGTCATGAACCTCCATCCATAGTATATCAGGCGCTCTATCTATCAGATCTAGATCCTTAAATCTATTTCTCTTCCACTGTATCATCATAAGGAATTTGATTTAGGTCATATCTGAATGATCTAGTGATTTTCCATACTTTCTTTAATTTAAGTCTGAATTTGGCAATAAGGAGTTCATGATCTGAACCACAGTCAGCTCCCGGTCTTGTTTTTGCTGAATGTATAGAGCTTCTCCATCTTTGGTTGCAAAAAATATAATCAATCTGATTTCGGTGTTGACCATCTGGTGATGTCCATGTGTAGAGTCTTGTCTTGTGTTGTTGGAAGAGGGTGTTTGCTATGACCAGTGCGTTCTCTGGGCAAAACTCTATTAGTCTTTGCCCTGTTTCATTCTGCATTCCAAGGCCAAATTTGCCTGTTACTCCAGGTGTTTCTTGACTTCCTACTTTTGCATTCCAGTCCCTCATAATGAAAAGGACATCATTTTTTGGGTGTTCATTCTAAAAGGTCTTGTAGGTCTTCATAGAACTGTTCATCTTCAGCTTCTACAGCGTTACTGGTTGGGGCATAGACTTGGATTACTGTGATAGTGATGGTTTGCCTTAGAAACGAACAGAGATCATTCTGTCATTTTTGAGATTGCATCCAAGTACTGCATTTCGGACTCTTTTGTTGACCATGGTGGCTACTCCATTTCTCCTGAGGGATTCCTGCCCACAGTAGTGGATATAATGGTCATCTGAGTTAAATTCACCCATTACAGTCCATTTTAGTTCACTGATTCCTAGAATGTCAATGTTCACTCTTGCCATCTCCTGTTTGACCACTTCCAATTTGCCCTGATTCATGGACCCTGATTCTAGGTTCCCATGCTATATTGCTCTTTACAGCATCAGACCTTGCTTCTATCACCAGTCACATCCACAATTGGGTATTCTTTTTGCTTTGGCTCCATCCCTCAGTCTTTCTGGAGTTATTTCTCCACTGATCTCCAGTAGCATATTTGGCACCTACCGACCTGGGGAGTTCCTCTCTCAGTATCCTATCATTTTTCCTTTCCATACTGTTCATAGAGTTCTCAAGGCAAGAATACTGAAGTGGTTTGCCATTCCCTTCTCCAGTTTACCACATTCTGTCAGACCTCTCCACCATGACCCGCCCATCTTGGGTGGCCCCATACAGCATGACTTAGTTTCACTGAGTTAGACAAGGCTGTGGTCCATATTATTAGATTGGCTAGTTTTCTGTGAGTATGGTTTCAGTGTGTCTGCCCTCTGTTGCCCTCTCGCAACACCTACCATCTTACTTGGGTTTTTCTTACCTTGGGCGTGGGGTATCTCTTCACAGCTGCTCCAGCAAATTGCAGCTGCTGCTCTTTACCTTGGACAAGGGGTATTTCCTCACCACCACCCCTCCTGACCTTGAATGTGCAGTGGCTCCTCTGAGCCCTCCTGTGCCCATGCAGTCATCGCTCCTCGGGTGTGGGGTAGCTCTTCTTGGCCCCCGCCCCTGACCTTGGACGAGGGGTAGCTCTCTGGACAACACACTTCTACACAGTCTGTCGCAGCCGGCACTCTTATATACTAATCCAAATCTCTGAATTTATCCTTCTCCTCCTTCCCTTTTGTTGACCATAAGATCACTTTCTATGTGTGTTTCTGTAAATAAGTTCTGTTCTGAGTCATTTTTGTAAATAAGTTAATTTTTATAAAATGTTAGATTCTACATATAAGTGATATCATATATTTGTCTGGGGTCTTCCCTTGTGGTTCAGCTGATTAAAAATCTGCCTGCAATGCGGGAGACATGAGTTCAATCCCTGGGTAGGGAAGATCCCCTGGAGAATGGAAAGGCTATCCACTCCAGTATCCTGGCCTGGAGAATTCCATGGACTGTATAGTCCATGGGGGTCACAAAGAGTTGGACACGACTGAGCAACTTTCACTTTCATATTTCTCTGACTTACTTCACCTTATATGTCAACCTCTAAGTCCATCCATTTTGTTGCAAATGGCATTATTTCATATTTTTATGGCTGAGTAATATTCCATTGTATATATGTACCATGTCTTCTTCATCCATTTCTCAGCTGATGGGCATTTAGGTTGCTTCCATGTCCTGGCTATTGTAAACACTGCTGCAGTGAATATAAGGGTGCATGTATCTTTTCAAATCATGGCGTCTGCTGGGTACTACATAGCCAGGAGTGGGATTGCTGGAAAATATGGTAACATTATTTTTAGTTTTTTATTTTTAAAGAATCTCTATATTGTTCTCCATAGTGGCTATCTCAATTTACACTCCCACCAACAGTGTTAGAAGGTTCTTTTTTCTCCATCCTGTCCCCCATTTATTGTCTTCAGATTTTTCAATAGTGGAAATACTTATTATATTGTCTTTTTTATTGTAGCCACCCTAGTCAGTGTGAATCTGTATCTCATTGTCATTTAAGTTACATTTTAAAAATGAACATCTTTTCATATGCATACTGGCCATTTATATGCTTTCTTTGGAAGGAATTCTATTCAACCTTTTTGGCCATTATTTAAATTGGGTTGCTTTTTACTTTTGAATTAAAATTGTTTCTTATATATTCTGGATACAAGTTCCCTTATCATATATGTGATCTGCAAAAATTTCCTTCCTATTTGTGGGTGAGAGTTTTCCTTTATTGATGGTATCCATTGGAGCACAAATTTTTATTTTAATGAAGTTCAGTTTATTTCTTCTTCTGCTGCTTGTGCTGTCATATATAAGAAATTATTGTCTAATCCATGGCAAAGATTTACCCCTATCTTTCTTTTAAGAGTTTTATGGTTTTAGTTATAACATTTAAATATATGAACACTTTTAATTGTTTTCTATATATAATGTGAGGTGGGGGTCCAACTTAATTCTTTTACATGTTTATATCTAGCTGTCCTTTCAAAATTTGTTGAAAATCTTTTCTTTTCCTAGTCAATTGTCATGGTACCCTTTTTGGATCACGTTCTAATTTTTCAGATAGACCAATAAGGCCAAAATAATTAAATATAATATGAAGAATATATAATGTCACAAATGACACAGATATATGTTTTCAAGCCTGAACAATCTGGCTTCTAAGACTTTTCACTATACAAGAATGCTTGACTCCCTGATCTTCAGACTTTGAGATGGATGTATCACACCTTGAGTTATTATAGCATCTCTGAAGCTACATAGACACATTTAACACCTATATAACAAGTCAGGGCTCAAATATGATAACAGAGAATTTATAAGAATTTTTGACAGTCAAAGGGAAACTATATATAAATATATATGATAAATATGTATATATTTATTTTGTAGCTTATAGCATATATACTAGTACAGATATAGATTTATACAGCTTGTGTGTGTGTGGAAAAATATATATAGATAGGTAGATAGTGCTATAATAACCACAGTGTTTTATTTTTTAAAGTAATGTTTAGAAATTTCAGGAAACAATTCTATAGAATGAGCCTTTTCCATTTAACATTTACAATCCTGACAATCTTACTCTTCTTCATGGTACTCCCAACATGTTAGAAGACATCACACAGACATAAGTCTTAATGAAGGGTTATAAATGTTCTCAATAATTTAGGTGTATAAAATAAATGAATATTTACTGGCATTTAATAGAAAAATCATTGACCTTTTCATCATAAAAATCAATGTTTACTTGAGAGATGTTTAGATGTATTTTAACTCAGGAACATATTTGAATAAATTTGGGTTATTAATTAGGGTAGATTGCTCATGGATCCTAAAACTCATATGTTGAGAGTAAGAAAATAGCAAATTATAATGCTTCCTGGAACAAAGTCAGACTCTTGAAATAAATCGCCAAGAAAGCATGTAAAAAATAAAGATACCAATATATTTTTAGTGGAGTTTTAAAAAGTATCTAGCTAAAAGCCGAAAAAGAGAGAAAGATCTCTGTATTTAGGGTATGAAGTACAAAACACAGAAAAGTAAGTTACTGAAAGAATATAGATGATATTAAAACATTTTTCTGTTATAAATGCTTATACTCCACTTATTTGGAGTGTTAGCATAATGACTTTAAGATAGCAAGTTTAATTTTGTGTGTAGTTTTCCATTCCAGATTTAAGTTAAACGTTGTGCTTCTATCTCTGCTATCTCCTCGTCCCCTCCTCCTTCTCCTTCCCCTCCCTGCTCTCTTTCTCTCCCCTCGCTCTCATTCCACCTACCCCCATGACTATTATCAATTTTCTATCATCTTTGAACACTGTACTCCCAGGTATAAATTTATATTATTGCTCACAATATTCATAATGTGAATATCAATGTTTTATATAAGTGAAGATAATCTGAAAACTGTTTATAGCCATCTAAATGGAATTTGTATAGCACCAATGACTTACCTGAAAATTATCTGGTCCATGGATTTTTAAATTATAATTCTCCCTACCTTTTTTGTCTAGATTACCACTATTGCTTTGAACAGTGACTTGCACTGAGTAGCGAGTCAATGACTGAGAGAAGTACTCATAGTTGCATTCAGAAGTACTGACAATTGTACTAAGTACTATTTTTATTGTTGATGTTGAATTTGTTATTATTACTAGGTAAGAACCTATGAATGGATCCATTGTGCTCACTTTTGAGTCAACTGCATTATCTTATATTTAAATGTCAGCATACTGACATTTTATATATTACAAAAAGAGAGACACGTAGGAGACAGCAACATTTTCATGGTTGTTCCTAGTGAAATAGCTCTTAACTTGGGTACCAAATACTGCATGATGTAGCAACTTGGTCATATAAAAATATTCATAATTTGAATGTTTGATCATAATTGTTAAATCATTTGGTGGAAAATTCTGTTACCATTATTGTTTTAACCATTAATTCCAGGAGCTATAAATAAACTTAAAACAACTCATTTTTGCCCACTTAGATACCTACAGTAGCTTCTGCACAAGCAGGTGATTCATTAATTTAAAAGACTCATTAGACATAATCAACATGACCCTAGTGCTTTCACTAGCTTTAGAGTCTTAATATTCAATGTCTCTGGAAAAAATCAAGATTAAGAAAGTTATTTAAACTATATTTACTTGTGGAACTATCCAATTTATCACAAGGTAGATGCTGATCTTACTTTAATCATTTAAACAGCTTTAAAGGTACCATTTTCACCTTAATTTCACAACTTTAAAGCAATGTATATTATTCAAATGATATAGAATATGGAATACAATAAATATTAATTTCATTATTTAAATATATTTCAATACAAAATCCAATAAACCACAAACAAGAACACTGAATGTTGAATAATAAAAGTGATTTCTCCTAACTGTTGTAAACATTAAAATGCATCAAAACAACAACAAAAAAATCCTGGAGTTTTCAGCAATGATATCAATTAAACACATTAAATAAAATAAAATGCACATATGAGTGTCAAAATAAAATGTTGGTATAAAAATCAAAATCTTAAGAGAAATCAAAACAATATGTGATACAACACTTTAAATGAGTGGACATAGAAAGCAGCAGCTTCATTAAACTTATGCTTTGAAAATACTTAACCAACATTAGAGTTTATGAGACATTACAGGAAAATCTCTGAGTAAGATTATAAAGCTCTTTACATTCCCAATTTAAAAATTACTGATAAGGAACAAGCCATATACAATTGACTAAACAGTTATCTAATGCATAATCATCTGTAAAACAATTACCACAAATGAATAACAAGCAGGGTGGTTCTAGTGTCAAAGCTGACTCTGTGTTACACACAGCAGGAAAAATTGATGAAGGGACCTACTTCTGTCCTTGACCTTCTGCTGCTTAAAATTATGTCACTTTAGTTTTGTATCATTTGCTGATTTTTGTCTGAGTCTTATTCTTTATTAAGTTTAGCAGTCACTTTTCTTGTATAATAAAATTTATTCACATTTTTCACATAAAATTTTCATTTAATCCTAAGTCCCTGGGTCTTCAATTGCATCAGATGTTAAGAGTTTTAATCAACTGGAAAAAAATAGTAAGAGAAGAGGTCTTACGTTTTGTACAGAAGTCCAAAAACGATTCCTCTGTGCAGAAGAAATTGATGTTGTGTATTTATTTTGTAGCTCTGGAAAATAGAGCTACTTTTGAATTTATGTTAGAGTGCTAAATCTGTGGCACTCTATGAAGATATCGCAGCTGACTGACAATATACTTTTTCAAATTAGTATGCTCCATTCAATGTATTTTTGTTCATGATAGAGAGGCTATAAAATATGATATTCCAAAGTGTACTCACACTATTCTTATATTTATTATATATTGTCCATATTGTTTCCTGCTATATCAGATAATGCTATTTAGGTTATGTTGACATCACAGAATGTACTGTAAGTTGTCATAATTGTATTGCTATGGACTAGCCTGGGTTTCCCAGGTGGTACAAGTGGTAAAGAATCCATCTGCCAATGCTGAGAGACCTAAGAGACACAGGTTCTGTCCCTGGGTAGGGAAGATCCCCTGGACAAGGACACAGAAACCCACTCCTGCAGTCTTACCTGGGGAATCCCATGGACAGAGAAGCCTAGTGGGCTACAGTCTATAGTGTTGCACAGAGTTGAACATGACTGAAGCAACTTAGCATGCATGCCGCACAAACCATTTTAAATGGCATTGGAATGATTCCCTGTTTAAGGTTAGCTTACCTTAATTCTAAAATCACTTGATATTCTTGCCATTTTTAATGGTAGGTTTATTTTCCTTTAGTTTATTCCTGAGATATAATTCATATATAGTCCTATATAAGTTTGAGGTGAACAATATAATGATCTGATTTACACACATGATGAAATGATTATCATAATAAGCTTAGTTCATATCCATCATCTCATGCAGTTACAAAAGAATAGAACACAAAAAAATGTTTTCCTTATGAAACTCTTAGGATTTACTCCTGCAATAACTTTCATATGTAACATACAGCAGTGTTAATGATATTTATCATGTTGTGCATTTTATCTATTAAATATTTTTTTATCTTATTAACTGAAAGTTTGCACCTTTGACCACCTTCATCCAATTTCCCCTACTCTTATCCTTCGTCTTTGGTAAGAGCAAATCTGATCTCTTTTTCTGAATTTTTCTGTGTGTGTGTGTGTTTGAAGTATAATTGACCTAAAACACTAGGTTAGTTTCTGTTACACAACATCGTGGCTCGATATCTCTATACATTTCATAATGTTCGCTACATTAAGTTTAGTCATGATATATCACCATATGATGATATTATATTACTATTGACTGTATTCCCTACATTGTACATTTAATATCCCTGACTCATTTATTTTGCAAATGTAAGTACGTACCTCTTTGTCTCCCTCACCTATTTCTTTTCTCCTCCCATAATCCCTCCCTTTGAGCAGCCACCTGCTTGTTTTCTCTATCTAAGACCCTGTTTCTGTCTTGTTAAAAGTTTGTTCATTTGTTTGTTTCCCAGATTCCACATGTAAGTGAAATCATAGCATATTTTTATTTTTATGTGTGACTTATTTCACTTAGTTAAATATCCTGCAGGTCTACCCACTTCATTGGAAATGGCAAGATTTCATTATTTATTATGTCTGAATAATCATCTATTATGCATAGAATATTACACTCATGTGTAATGTATATGCTAATATATGCTACATATGCTAATATATGTAGATGTATCACATCTTATTTATCCATATCTTGCTTATTGTAAATAATACTGCAGTGAACATACAGATGCATGTATCTCTTTATTTTTTTTATTTTTTTATTTTTTTATTTTAATTTTAAAATCTTTAATTCTTATATGTGTTCCCAAACATGAACCCCCCTCCCACCTCCCTCCCGATAACATCTCAGTGGGTCATCCCCATGCACCAACCCCAAGAAAATTAGTGCTTTTGCATTCTTCAGAAAAATATCCAGGAGTAGAATTGATGGGTCATATGGTAGCTCTATTTTTTAATTTTTTGAGGAGTCTCTACATTGTTTCCATAGTGAAAACATGTTTACAACAAAATAAAATTGAAGAAAAGCTCTTAAAAAGGGGAATCTATAAGTGAACTTTTGCTTTTCTACTCAAATCTTTTGTTAGTTTACAACCATAATCTATTCAAATTAACTAAAATAAAATTAGACGGGGTGAATAAATATTAAGATCTCAAGGATTATATAGATTTTTAAAGAGTGGACGAATAATCCTTCATTTCATAGGTATGAAGTTTTGGAAGACTAGGAGCCTAAGTCATTTTCTTCACATCTCAGAGCCATATGGCCTCCTCTACCGCCACTTCTTTCTGCATGCTTTTTCTCTTGACTGACATCCTCTTGAACCTTATTATGCCCCCATACAACATGTCCTAAATCTCCCTTTCATATTATGACCTTTAGGGGGTGGTTTCTGTCTCAGAAAACAGAGATGCTTAGTTTTTTAGATTTGAATTGATTGATCTGCACCATCTGTGCAGCAAGTCTGTATGTTGTAAATCAGAAAACAGTTTATGAATTGTGTGTGTCTTCTCCATTCCAGAGTCAACTTCTGGTCCGGTCAGTTGTGGCTGAGGGTGTTAATTATTTGTTTATTCCAAAGGAGCAACAGGCAGAGATTTTCACAGAAAGGGGTTCCCCAGATAGTTGACATGGATTTGCAGCTCCAATCAATGGCTAACTATAAATACTTTGTGGATGACTAAGCAATAAAGTAAACTCAAAGCAGAAGTATTTAACTCTCATAGTGACCATGACGTTGGAAAGGGTATGCCTACAGAAAGAGAATGGCTCCAGTGTTCTAACTGACCTTGAATCTTCAAGAACCATGAGAAAAGGGAATTCCTTTTTCAGAAGAAACAAATTTCAACAAAATTCTAGGCAAGTAAATTCTCCTACCAAGAAACAAAACGTAAGCTACAAGGGATCACCTTTTCCATGATTTAAACCAGATCTGGTATCAAAGCCTCTATACTTGAACTGTGACATAAATGTGTCACTGGGTACATGTTCTGTGAATTATTTTAATTAGTCTTAAGTCCTTACTCAAGTCATTCATGACTTTAGGTAATATCCTTAGCTTTAGTTCTAGGCTTTACATTTTACTTAGGTGAATACTTTAAAACATACATACTCAATACATACAGTGCCCAAAAAATTACCTATGAGGGTAAACGAACTGTTTAAACCAACATTTTATAGCAAAGAAAGTTGTGCTATGTTCTCTTCCCACTCTTTCTTACACTTGGTTCCATAGTTTGATATCCTCAAGTTCTTTTCATTTTGGGAGGAAGAAGTAAAACAAAGCAGTTGTGAAGGCTCTAAAAGCAAGTGTAAATTTGCTGTGAGATGCAGGGAGCTCAACCTGGTGCTGTGTGACAACCTAGAGGGATGGAATGGGGTGTGAGGTGTGAGGGAGGCTCAAGAGGGAGGGGACATATGTATATTTATGGCTGATTCATGTTGATGTATGACAGAAATCAACACATATTGTAAAGCCATTATCTTCCAATTAAAAGTGAATAAATAGATTGACTAGAAATAATTTATGTAAAATAACTTATTTAAAATAAGAACTTTATCAAATTTCTTTTTATGTAAAAATTTACAAGTTATCTTACCTTATCTTTAGTTATATAAACTTTAAAGATTTTTTGACAATTATATGATACACAGTCTTGCTGCAAAGTCACCTAGGTCAAAATCTACCATATTATTAATACTCCAGAATTCTCCCTTAGCTCCGACTAACTCCAAGTTCTATTTTTCCCCTGACATAAATATTTTAAATGGACGATAGATTAAGTATGTATATATGCATGTATATTTACATATTAAACATATATATATATATATATGCACACACACACACATAGCACAGGAATATATATTCAGATAACCTGACTTTTACTCAATCGTCTTCGTGTTTTATTCCCCACCTACGTAGGAAACACTAACATTGTTTAGTTTTGCCTGTTTTGAATTCATATACATGAAATTAATCCACATTTTCTTCAGTATTATATATAATTCATTCAGCATTATATAAAGTTCACCCTTACTGTGTGTAGTTCTAGTTTATTTCATTCTGTTTCACTGCAGTGTAGTATTCCTTAGTATAAATATATGGCCATATTATTCATTGTACTGTTGTTGACTTTGAAGCATTTGTACCAGTGATCAACAAGGACATAGCCACTTGTATATATCAAATATATATTCAGGGTTTGAATTGCTTGATTACAGGTTATGTATATTTCAAATGAGAAGATAATGCCTCATGTGTTCTAAAATATTTGTATCCATTTACAGAGTAGTATATGAAAATGTGTGATACATCTCACAGCAAATTCCCTCTGGCTGTCTATTATATGCATGATAATGTATATGCGTCAATGCTACTGTCTCAGTTCATCTCACCTTCTCCTTCTCCTGATGTGTCCACAAGTTTGTCCCTATGTCTGCATCTATTTTACTCAGTCATGTCTGACTCTTTGTGATTCTTTGGACCATGGCCCACCAGGCTACTCTCTCCATGAGATTTTTCAGGCAAGAATACCAGAGTGGGGTGCCATTTCCTTCTCCAGGGAATCTTCCTGACCCAAGGATCAAGTTCTCAACTCCTCCAATTTCTGCATTGCAGGCAGGTTCTTTACCTGGTGAACCGTTGAGGAAGCCCTGTTGCTGCCCTACAAATAGGTTCATCATGTAGCATTTTTCTAGATTCCATATATATGTATTAATATATGATATTTGTTTTTCTCTTTTGACTTACTTCATTTTGTATAACAGACTCTAGAATGATCCATCTCACTAGAACTTAAATTACTTTCCTTTCTATGGCTTATTTAACTTATATGCAGAGTACATCATGAGAAACACTGGGCTGGAAGAAGCACAAGCTGGAATCAAGATTGCAGGGAGAAATATCAATAACCTCAGATATGCAGATGATACCACCCTTATGGCAGAAAGTGAAGAGGAACTAAAAAGCCTCTTATGAAAGTGAAAGAGGAGAGTGAAAAAGTTGGCTTAAAGCTCAAAATTCAGAAAACAAAGATCATGGCATCTGGTCCCATCACTTCATGGGAAATAGATGGGGAAACAGTGGAAACTGTCAGACTTTATTTTTTGGGGCTCCAAAATCACTGCAGATGGTGATTGCAGCCAGGAAATTAAAAGATGCTTACCTTGGAAGAAAAGTTATGATCAACCTAGATAGCATATTCAAAAGCAGAAACATTACTTTGCCAAAAAAGATCTGTCTAGTCAAGGCTATGGTTTTTCCAGTGGGCATGTATGGATGTGAGAATTGGACTGTGAAGAAGGCTGAGCGCCGAAGAATTGATGCTTTTGAACTGTGGTGTTGGAGAAGACTCTTGAGAGTCCCTTGAACTGCAAGGAGATCCACCCCGTCCATTCTGAAGGAGATCAGTCCTGGGATTTCTTTGGAAGGAATGATGCTAAAGCTGAAACTCCAGTACTTTGGCCACCTCATGCGAAGAGTTGACTCATTGGAAAAGACTGTGATGCT
Organism: Capricornis sumatraensis; assembly: GCF_032405125.1. NCBI lineage: Eukaryota > Metazoa > Chordata > Mammalia > Artiodactyla > Bovidae > Capricornis > Capricornis sumatraensis. Next base: position 30,764,676 of record NC_091075.1, on the reverse strand, counting down.
GGGAGGGATTGGGGGCAGGAGGAGAAGGGGACGACAGAGGATGAGATGGCTGAATGGCATCACTGACTCAATGGATATGAGTCTGGGTGAACTCCGGGAGTTGGTGACGGACAGGGAGGCCTGGCGTGCTGCGATTCATGGGGTCACAAAGAATCAGACATGACTGAGCGACTGAACTGAACTGAACTGTAATCGTACCCCATTAGTGTAGGAAGGGAAGAATATGTTTCAAGCTTTCAACTACATTGGCCCCAAGTTGTAGACATCTAATTCCCCAGGGTATTGAATGAACTGAACTGATGGATTAGTAATATTCCATTGTGTATATGTATCACAACTTTGTATCCAATCATCTATTGATTGACATCTAGGCTGCTTCCATGTCCTGGGCTTCAGTAAACGGTGCTGCAATGAACATTGGGGTACAAGTGTTTTTTAGAATTGTATTTTATTCAGAGTAAATGCCCAGCAGTAGGATTTCTGGGTCATATGGTAATTTTTTCCCAATTTTTTAAAGAAATATCCATACTCTTCTTGGCGAAGGCAATGGCAACCCACTCCAGTACTCCTGCCTGGAAAATCCCATGGACGGAGGAGCCTGGTAGGCTGCAGTCCACAGGGTCGCTAAGGGTAAGACACAACTGAGTGACTTCCTTTTCACTTTTCACTTTCATGCATTGGAGAAGGAAATGGCAACCCACTCCATTGTTCTTGCCTGGAGAATCCCAGGGATGGGGGAGCCTGGTGGGCTGCCGTCTATGGGGTCGCACAGAGTCGGACATGACTGAAGCGACTTAGCAGCAGCAGCAGCAGAACCAGCAGAAGCTATACACTTCTCCATCATGGTTGTATCAATTTACATTCCCACCAACAGTGCAAGAGGGTTCACTTTCCTTCACACCCTCCCCAGCATTTATTATTTGTAGATTTTTAATGATGAACATTCTGACCAGTGTGAGGTGATACTTCATTTTACTTTTGATTGACATTTGTCTGATAATAAAGAATTTTGAGCCTTTTTTTCATGTGTTTATTAGCCATATGTATGTAGTCTTTGGTGAAATGTCTGTTTTGGTCTTCTGCCCACTTTTCATTGGAATGTTTGTTTTTCTGATATTGAGTTGCCTGTGCTGATTGTGTATTTTGGAAATTAATCCTTTGTCAGTTGCTTCATTAGCAATTATTTCCTCCCACTCTGAGGGATGTCTTTTCATTTTGTTTATGGCTTCCTTTGCTGTGTAAAGGCTTTTAAGTTTAACTAGATCCCATTTGCTTATTTTTGTTTTTATCTCCATTACTTGAGGAGGTGGGTCACAGAAGATCTTGCTGTGATTTATGCAGAGAGTGTTCTGCCTATGTTTCCCTCTAAGAGTTTTATAGTTTCTGATTTTACATTTAGGTTTTTAATCCTTTATTAGCTTATCTTTGTGTACGGTGTTGGGAAGTGTTTTACTTTCATTGTTTTACACATAGCATCCAGTTTTCCTAGCACCACTTATTGAAGAATCTATCTTTTCTCCATTGTATATTCTTGCCTCCTTTGTCAAAGATAAGGTGCCCATAGGTGCATGGGTTTATCTCTGGCCTTCCCATTTGTACCATTGATTTATATTTCTCCTTTTGTGCCAGTATTATATTGTCTTGATGACTGTAGCATTGTAATACAGTCTGAAGTCAGGAAGGTTGATTCCTTCAGCTTCATTCTTCTTTCTCAATATTGTTTTGGCTATTAGGAGTCTTTTGTGTTTCCGTATGAATTGCAAATTTTTTTATTATAGTTCTATGAAAAATGCCATTGGAAATGTTATGTGGCTTGCATTGAATCTGTAAATTGCTTTGGATAGTTTAATCATTTTCACAGTTTTGACACTTCCAGTCCAGGAACGTGGTATATCTCTGCAGTTATTTATGTCCTCTTTGATTTCTTTCATGAGAGTCTCTTAGTTTCCTGTATACAGCTTTTTTGTCTCCTTAGGAAGGTTTATTCTGAGGTATTTTATTATTTCTGTCGCAGTGGTGAATGGTATTGATTCCTTAATTTCTCTGATTTTTTATTTTTAGTATACAGGATTGCAAGGGATTTCTGTGTATTGTTTATGTATCCTGCAACTTTACTAAATTCACTGATTAGCTCTAGTGATTTTCTGATAGTAACTTTAGTGTTTTCTATGCACAGTAAACTGTCATCTGTAAACAGCAAGAGTTTTTCTTCATCTTTTCCAGTCTGGATTCCTTTTATTCCTTTTTCTTCTCTGATTGTCATGGCTAGGAGTTCCAAAATTGTGATGAATAAAAAGGGGGAGAATGGACACCATTGTCTTTTTCCTGATCTTTGAGGAAATGCTTTCAGTTTCACCACTGAGAATAATGTTTATTGTGGATTTATCATATATGGCCTTTGTTATGTTGAGGTATGTTTCCTCTATGGGGCGTCGCTGAAGGCTCAGAGGTAAAGAATCTGCCTGCAATGTGGGAGACTTTGGTTCAATCCCTGGGTTGAGAAGATACCCTGAAGAAGGGAACGGCTATTCATTCCAGTATTCTTGCCAGGAGAATTCCATGGACAGAGGAGTCTGGCGGGTAATAGTCCATGAAGTTGCAGAGTCAGACATGACTGAGCAACTAAAAGGTTTCTTCTATGCCTATTTTCTGAAGAGTTTTTATCATAAATGTGTGCTGAATTTTATCTACAGCTTTGTCTGAATCTATTGAGATTATCATATGATTTTCATCTTTTAACTTGTTGATATGGTGTATCGCATTGATTGTGTATATTGAAGAATCCTTGCATCTGTTAGATAAACTCAGAATGATCACGGTGTATGATCTTTTAAATGTGCTGTTGGAATCTGTCTGCTAGAATTTTGCTGAGGATTTTTTCATCTATGTTCATGTGATATTGGCCTGTAATTTTCTTTTTTAGTCTTTATCCGGTTTTGGTATCAGGGTAATGGTAGTCTCATAGAATGAGTTTGGAAGTGTTCCTTCCTCTGCGATTTTCTGAGAATTTGTGAAGAATAGGCATTAGCTCCAGAGAGTGCGATGGCACCCCACTTCTTGCCTGAAGAATCCGATGGATGGAGGAGCCTGGTGGGCTACAGTCCATGGGGTCGCTAAGAGTCAGACACGACTGAGTGACTTCACTTTCACTTTCACTTTCACACACTGGAGAAGGAAATGGCAACCCACTCCAGTGTTCTTGCCTGGAGAATCCCAGGGATGGGGGAGCTTGGTGGGCTGTTGTCTATGGGGTCGCACAGAGTCAGACACAACTGATGCAACTTAGCAGCAGCAGGCATTAGCTCATCTCTAAATGTTTGATAGACTTCACCTGGGAAATCATCTGGCCCTGGGATTTGGTTTTTGAGAGATTTTTGATCACAGCTTGATTTCAGTGCTTGTGATTGGCTTTCACATAATTTCTATTTTTTTCTGATGCAGTCTTAGCTGAACATTTCTAAGAATCTGTCCACTTATTCCAGGTTGTCAATTTTATTGGCATATAGTTGCTCATAATACTCTCTTATGATCCTTTGTATTTCTGCATTGTCTGTCTCCTTTTTCATTTCTAATTGTGTTGATTTGCGTCTTCTCCCTTTTTCTTGATGAGTCTGCCTATTGGTTTGTCAACTTTATTTTCTCAAAGAAGAAGCGTTTAGTTTTATTGACTTTTGATATTGTTTCTCCATTTCTTGTTCATTTATTTCTGCTCTGATCTTTACAATTTCTTCTACCTTTTTTACTATTGTTTTTCAATTAGGCAATCTACTGATTTTAATTAAGTTGTATTTAAAACTGATTACATATAAAATGAAAATAGGCATATTGGAAGGAGGGAAGGATTTATGGGGGAGAGGGGAACCTGTAAATAGATGTGCCACTAATGATTATAAACCATATTTTTTTCTATGTTTTCCCTAGCATGTATATGACCAATTCCCCACTGTACTCATTTTTTTTTTCTTTTTGTGTGCCTTTCTAAATGTTACAGAGGGAGGTCAGGGACTTTGGATAACAAATTATACTTCAAAGTACTATATGAAAGAACAGAATAGTGAGGCACTGAGTGTGCCACCCCACTAGGAATGGGTATCCCTTACTATAAGGAGCTGCAAGCCCCGAGTCACTGCCCCCAAACACACACACACACACACACACACCTTATTCAGAACCATCTTTGTTGTTCCATTAGCCTCAAGCTTTGCATGTTAAAAACTTGTTTTTCTCTCGTTTTTTTTCTTTTTCAAATGTCCTAGAGATATGGTGACATAGTAAGGAATAAGGGTAGAGTCTAAAATCATTTTTGGCTTAGCTGCTTCATTTTAAATAGGAGAGAATTGTAAAATAATTGACTTACTTCCGCTGAGTTCTTACAGAGTAATAGGTGGTGATCTAAGGGTTCTTTTTGCATAAACTCATTTAATCTTCTTAATAATTCTTAAAGTTATATTATGATTATAAGTTTATAGGTGAAAAAGCAAAGTTACACAGCTATTTAGATATTTTATCCAAAGTTACACAGCTAATAAGTGATGAAACTAAAAACCAAACACAGGTAATCTGGCTCCAGACAACCTAGTCTATTAATAATACTTCCTCATATCTTAAAATAATAATTTAAAGTATTTTTTTTGGCTTTGTCACACTTTCCAGAATAATGCCATTAGTAATACGTTTTTAATCCAAAGGAAGTTAATGGTGAACCTAACCACAGTTACTCTATTTTCCCCTTTCTTTCTCCTTTTTATTTTCTCTAAAATAGTGAAAACACTATAATATTCAATAGAAAAAATTATGCTATTTTGTAAGCCTTCTAAAACAATTATTTACTTGATTTTTGGGGATAATTATAATTCTGACTTGTTCTTGGTTAAGCCCAGAATGTATAGTAATGCAGTTTAGCCTTACTGTCATCTTTTAACAACCAGACTGGCATAATAATAGATTTTGATTGTTAAATATGATTTCTTAGTACTCCTATGTTAGTCATTAACACAAAAGCCAAGTATTACTAATTCTCCCCCAATAACTTAGTAAGCTGCAATCTCTTCTCAACATTACCAAGTGAGGCATGGTCACATGACTTGTTTTTTTCTAGTACGTGTTACTTGACACTACAGCTTTATAAGCCAGATGATACACCAAATTCTCTTCTATCAAAGTGACAGTTTCAGTTGATGGGATTATCTGTAAACATGGGTCAGAGATTCAGGACAACATGTGACAGGGCGCCAGTCAACCTTGACGGACATGAAGCATGGAAAAAATAATTTTTTGTTGAGGTTTGGGGATTGATTGTTATAACAGCATAACCTAGATTATTCTAACAGATACATATTCCATTACTAAAACATATAAACACATGATTCTTCAAAGAAAATATCTGCTTTTACAATAGTACCTTCTTAGTAATATTTTGTCTCTGAATATATTACTGTTTCAAATACTTCTGTTGTTATTTAGCTGCTAAGTCATGTCTGACTCTTTTGCCACCTCATGGACTGTAGGTCACCAGACTCTTCTGTCCATGGATTCTCCTGGCAAGAATACTGGAGTGGGTTGCCATTTCCTTCTCCAAGGGATCTTCCCGACCTGAGGATTGAACCTGTGTCTCCTGGATTAGCAGGCAATGCTGAGCCACCAGAGAAGCCCTTTAATAACTTCTAGATACTAACAAAATAACTTTCTGGTTTTATAGAAAACAATTTATAAAGTAAAACAATGTCTTCTTATAGAACAAGGAGCAAATAACTCATATAAATTGTTAAAATAGTTGTATGACAATTTTGTTGTTTAGTCGCTAAGTTGTGTCTGACTCTAACCCCATGGACTGAAGCACACCAGGCTTCCCTGTCCTTCACTATCTCCCAGAGTTTGCTCAAATTCATGTTCATTGAGTTGGTGATGCTATGTCAGCATCTCAACTCCTGTCACTGTAGTCTACTATTTCTGTCTTTTTATATTGTAATGTAGTACTAATGCCACACTGATTTGTTATACAGAAAGAGTTGAGAATTTTTCATGTTTTATTTTCACTGTTCTACCTTCTTTTTTTAATCAGGTATTTTTTCTTGAAATGGCTTTGTTTGGTGGCATCTTCTGTCCACTGTAAGGGATTCAAGACATAAATCAATGTTTCAAAAACATTTTCATACATTTCCTAAAACCTGTATTAATGTTAGTTGCTTTTATAATAACAGTACTTTACTGTCTTTCTTGCTGTCATTTGTTGAAGAAATGAAGCTCAGAGAAATCACTGACTCAGTAGACAGTAATTTATAAACAACAAATTTAAAGTAGTTTAACTTGTCCATGTTTAAATGAGTGAAAAAAAAGTGAGCTTTCATTTTATTAAAAAAAAAAGTATCAGACTACTGTATAAAACTTTGGGAAAGCATTGTTTTACAAATGCTTTATGTTCTTGGCAGAAAACTTGACTCTAAATAGAAGTTCACCCAAGTAGAATTTAAATTTGCACATTCTAATGCATTGCAGCAATTTCTACTTCACTAAAACTGAAAAATCACTATATCTGTATTTTATATAAGTTGATCTTATGCTACGTGCATAATGTTACTGCCAAAAAGTTATACAATATGCAATAATATTCTATTTACAACACATTAAGATCCTCCATGCTAGTCATGTGTCAACTAATGTATCAGATAGCACAGTGGTCACAGTTTTCAAGAAAACCATACAGATGTTTTAACATAATAGCAGAAAAGAAATGTCACTGTAGTTCAACATGATAGCTTTAATTTACAGTTTCTTAGTGTTTATATTTGGAATATTATACAAAGAATGAATGGCTATTTTTCCATAGGCATCCTATGTTTTCTATCCTTATCCTACTTCTAACTATACTTATAATTGACTTTGTGACTGTGTCTGAATTCAATCCTTTCTAATAACCATAATGACACCAAAATCATTTTTGCATTAGCATTTGGCCTGTGTAAGTTCTGAAAGTATTAAGTGTAAGAATAAAATTGGGGTTGAAAAAGAGTCCTAGAATTCCCATTAAAATGATTATTGAGTATAAGGTGACTTCAAAAGTTAAAGACAGTTCCCAGAAGCATCAACATAGCAGAGGGAGAACTGTATGCTTTAATACAGATTTATATTAATAATTGTTATAGCTTTGGTTTAAGAGGAACCTGTAAGAAATTTTTTTCAGTACAGAGAAGGATGCATGCGTCCTTAGTTACTTTAGTCGTGTCCAATTCTTTGCAATTCTATGGACTGTAGCCCTCCAGGCTCCTCTGTCCATGGCCTTCTCCAGGCAAGAATACTGAAGTGAGTTGCCATGCCCTGCTCCAAGGGATCTTCCTGACCCAGGGATCCAATTGCATTTCCTATATCTCTTACAGGTAGATTCTTTACACACTGAGCCACCTGGGAGGCCCAACAAAGAAGGAAAACAAGTATTTAAAGTATATGCACCAGGCATTTTTACATAGACAACAATTTGCCACTGGCTATCAGAGTAATTTTAACTATTAACAACATAACTGTTAACAAAATGTGTCTTTAAAAAAATGATGTTTTGCTAAACAAATTATCTTTTCACTTTTAAGTATAACAATCAAGAGACTGTAACTTCAGTGCTACTTTGGTGATTTTTCAGGTGAATCTCTATCTAATGTTTGACATATATTCAACCAAATCTTTCTCATCTGAATTTTCATGTAAAAAAGGTATGTTGGGTGGCCATCAACAATATTACAGGACACAAGTGAAATATAATTATTTGAGCACACATAAGTCTTACTGATGCATTTATTTCCTCCTGTGCTCAGCTATTAAGCCTCTTAAATAGTTAAACACCAGAATCTTAGAATATCTGTGTATTAGTTTAATGGAAAATGCTAAGATTTTCAGAGACATGTGATATGAAATAATACTGAAGTACAAATTAAATCATGTGTTTTGCAATGATATAAAATAAAATATAATGCATATTATAAGTATATGCATACATATAAATACTATAAAACTATTTCAGAAACTCAACAATGAGGTTCAAAAATGATAAAGACAAGCAAAACTTACTATTAATAAGTAGCAATTATGCCACTGAAACAGTAAAATGAACATCCTGTCCTTATTGCTTTTCTACCCTCCTACTAAATTTTGCCGATTAGATACAGAAGATCATAGGAAGACTCAAAGCACATTTACAGGGTAATTGTACTGAGAGCAATCCAATTATGTTTAAATGCTTCCGTAATATTATCATTCTTATGGAAACCTCTGTTATACCAGCTTTATTTAGGAGACAGAGCAGATGCTGCTTTCCATTTACCTACTTCCCCTCATTCTACTAAGTCTGGAATGTGGTCCAGTCAGGATATTATTCAGTACACACTGTCTCAGAACCAGTCCCCATAAGTGAAATTCACTGGCTATATATAGATGTCCAGGATTAATGCATAATAGATTGGAAAATGATGAGCTATTTCAAGTATTTTTACATCACCATCATAAGATGAATAACTCTATGTCTTTGTTATATGATTTCAGCTCTCCAAATAACCATTTTTGAGGAATAGTATCTAGCAAGCTGTCATGATTTGTTGTTTACTGAAGATGTTCCTAGTCTAGACTTTCTTGATTCTTTGAGTGTCATGTGTTCTAACTTATCAAAAAAAAAAGTCATAAGAAAGTAACTGTATTATCTAGAAAAAAACATTCTTCTTCTAAAACATATAATTTTTTCTTTAATTCTAAAAATATAATTTGGATATTTTATTCTACATATTTCTTCTATGATTCACTTATAGGAAAATATCTGCCTTTTTTTTTTCTGATGAGACATGACAAATATAAATATCCATAAGGATGGCCGAAAAACAGCAAAACAATGCATTATGCCGAGTTTTGTCTGATTTTGTATATTTCAAATGATGTATATACTATTACACATTTTGTACATCCAGGTTTCAAGTAACATATTCAGTTCAGTCAGTTCAGTCGTTCAGTTGTGTCTGACTCTTTGTGACCCCATGGATCGCAGCATGCCAGGCCTCCCTGTCCATCACCAACTCCCGGCGTTTACCCAAACTCATGTCCATTGAGTTGGTGATGCCATCCAACCATGTCATCCTCTGTTGTCCCCTTCTCCTCCCACCCTCAATCTTTCCCAGCATCACAGTCTTTTCCAATGAGTCAGTTCTTCGAATAGGGTGGCCAAAATACTGGAGTTTCAGCTTCAACATCAGTCCTTCCAATAAATACTCAGGACTGATTTTCTTTAGGATGGACTGGTTGGATCTCCTTGCAGTCCAAGGGACTCTCAAGATTCTTCTCCAACACCACAGCACGAAAGTATCAATTCTTCAGCCCTCAGCTTTCTTTATAGTCCAACTCTCATATCCATATATGACTACTGGAAAAACCATAGCCTAGATGGCGGAGAAGGCAATGACACCCCACTCCAGTACTCTTGCCTGGAAAATCCAAGGACAGAGGAGTCTGGTAGGCTGCAGTCCATGGGGTTGCTAAGAGTTGGGCACAACTGAGAGACTTCACTTTCGCTTTTGACTTTCATGCATTGGAGAAGGAAATGGCAACCCACTCCATTGTTCTTGCCTGGAGAATCCCAGGAGCGGGGAAGTCTGGTGGGCTGCCGTCTATGGGGTCTCACAGAGTCGGACACGACTGAAGCGATTTAGCAGCAGAAGCAGCAGCAGACTAGATGGACCTTTGTTGGCAACGTAATGTCTCCACTTTTGAATATGCTGTCTAGGTTGGTCATAACTTTCCTTCCACGGAGCAAGCATCTTTTAATTTCATGGCTGCAGTCACCATCTAAGGTGATTTTGGAGCCCCAGTACATAAAGTCTGTCATTGTTTCCACTCTTTCCCCATCTATTTGTCATGAAGTGATGGGACCAGATGCCATGATCTTAGTTTTCTGAATGTTGAGTTTTAAGGCAACTTTTTCACTCTCCTCTTTCACTTTCATCAAGAGGCTCTTTAGTTCTTCACTTTCTGCCATAAGGGTGGTGTCATCTGCATATCTGAGGTTATTGATATTTCTCCCAGCAATCTTGATTCCAGCTTGTGCTTCATCCAGCCCAGCGTTTTTCTTGATGTACTCTGCATATAAGTTAAATAAGCAGGGTGACAATATACAACCTTGATGTATTCCTTTTCCTATTTGGAACCAGTCTGTTCTATGTCCAGTTCTAACTGTACTTCCTGACCTGCATACAGATTTCTCAAGAGGCAGGTCAGGTGGTCTGGTAGTCCCATCTTTTCAGAATTTTCCACAGTTTTTTTGTGATCTACACAGTCAAAGGCTTTGGCATAGTCAATATAGCAGAAATAGATACTGAATCCTATTTAATATAATGCACACAATGTAATTGAGTGTAATACATAGATACATAATTTTATTACACATTAAATTGCTGGCTATATAATGTTGAAAACACAAAAATCCAATTTTTCAAAATCAGTTTTTATCATTTTTTCTAACTGGATTAATGACTTAATATGTCTCTCATAAAAACTGAATGAACTGTTGCCACTACTCTAGACAACCAAACAATATGCATTCTGCAAAATGTTGATAATAAAATTTTATTATTTGATCCAGTAGCACATATTTCTTGTCACAATGAATGATTTAGCATTAACTACTCTAAAACTGAAATCAGTTTTTGACACATATTCTCCAATGTCTAATTGGCCTATATCCAGCAACTGAATCCAGCATGCTAATATGTTTAGTTACCTCAGGGTATATTTTACAACTAATTCAGCTTTTAATCATTTACTGGGAAGTCAAATCACTTAAAATGCAATATTTTATGGGCCCTGGTGAATGATTGATAATATTTTTTTATGAAAATGGCTCAGGGTAAAATTATCGAGACCATCTAGAATGAAATAAGTCTTTAAGGTCTCAATCACTTATTTATTTTTATGTTGGACCAGATGCAGAATTATTTACCAAGGAAACACCACGTCCTGAATATTTTCTTCTGCTATCCTCCTGTAGATATGGCCTGACTATTTTAAGCTTGAAATTTGTTTCCTTTACAGACATCAACTATCCTTAGCTGATTATAAAGCATATGGGCCTGTCTTTTAATCAACAGAATGACTACTGTGTTTCCAGATTCCCACAGACTATAATCTCATACTCTTTGCTCCTGAATATTAAGATAAATGAAAAGAAACAGAAAATATTATTGCTATTAATGGGGCTGTTCTTGGAAGACATTGGATCATGTATCACCCTTTATGTTGAGAATAGCACTTGATAGTGAGCCAGAGTCTCAGAATTGTACTTGAATGTCAATATTTCAACATCTTGAATAAATGCTTTTATTAGACTTCCCTGTGGCATCATGTGCTCAGCTAGGACTGATTAATGCTGTAGGAGCTATCATATAAAGTCTGCATTTGTAGTAATTTTATAGATTTTTAAAGGACCTTATCTATTATATCACACAGTGGTTCCTTGAAGCATCAGGGGAAATTATCCAGAATTTTCAGAAGAAATATTTTTATATTATGATTATGTTGAATCTTAAGATTATGTTTCTCCCTTCACTTCAGTTTCTGAGAATCATAGAGTTCAATCTTTACCTAGAACTAACAACATATTAAGAATTCTGTTATTTTTATTTGAGTACAAATCATCTCTGCTGCTGCTGCTGCTGCTGCTGCTGCTAAGTCACTTCAGTCATGTCCGACTCTGTACGTCCCCATAGATGGCAGCCCACCAGGCTCCCCCATCCCTGGGATTCTCCAAGCAAGAACACTTCAAATTAGAATTTTTGTTTGTAATTTATCAGAGAGTTCACTCTTATTAACATCGTTCTCTTTTTCTTAATTCACTTTTTTTTTTTTCATCATGTCCTGTGGCATGTGGGATCTTAGTTCTCTAGTGGAGGATTGAACCCATGCCCCTTGCAGTGGAAGCATGGAGTCTTAACCCCTGGACCACTAGGGAAGTCAACTTAAGTAACTTTTTGACATTTACTTTAAAAAAATCATATTAATAATTTATTTATTTAGAGTAGCTTTAAATTCACCTTAAAATTGAAGAGATGTACATAGATTTCCTTTATAGCCCCTGACCATATAGATGCATAGCCTCCCCAATTACCAGCATCTGCCACCAGAGGGGTACAGCAAGGGAATTCCAGAAAAAAACAAACAAAATAAAAACATATACCACTGTTTCATTGACTATGCTAAAGCCTTTGCTTGTGTGGATTACAACAAACTGTGGAAAATTCTTAAAGAGTTGAGACTATCAGATCACCTTACCTGCCTCTTGAAAAACATGTCTGCAGGTCAAGAAGCAATAATTAGAACCAGACATGGAACAACAGACTGGCTGAAAATTGGGAAAGGAGTATGTCAAGTCTGTATATTGTCACCTTGCTTATTTAACTTCTATGCAGGGTACATCATGTAAAATGTTGGGCATATGTCTTACAAGCTGAAATTAAGATGAAAGTGAAAGTGTTAGTTGCTCAGTTACTCTTTGCAAACCCATGGACTGTAACCCACCAGGCTCCTCTGGCCATTGGGTTTTCCAGGGAAGAATACTGGAGTGGGTTGCCATTTCCTTCTCCAGAGAATCTTCCTGACTCATGGATTGAACCCAGGTCTCCTTCATTACAGGCAGACTGTTTGCCTTCTGAGACACCAGGGAAGCCAGAATCAAGATAGTCAGGGGAAATATTAACAACCTGAGATATACAGATGATACTACTTTAATGATAGAAAATGAAGGGAAACTAAACAGCCTCTTGATAAGGGTGAAAGAGGAGAGTGAAAAAGTTGGCTTAAGGATCAACATTAAAAAAACTAAGGTTATGGCATCTGGTCCTATCACTTCATGGCAAACAGAAGAGGAAACAGAGGCAGATTTAATTTTCTTGAGCTCCAAAATCACTGCAAATGTTGACTACAGCCACAAAATTAAAAGTCATTTGTTCCTTGGCTGAAAAGCTATGGCAAACCTAGACAGTGTATCAAAAATCAGAGACATTACTTTGCTGACAAAGATCTGTATAGTTTTTCCTGTAGTCATGGATGGATGTGATAGTTGGACCATAAAGAAGGCTTAGTGCTGAAGAATTGATGCTTTTGAACTGTGGTGCTACAGAAGACTCTTGAGAGTCTCTTGTACAGCAAGGAGATCAGCTAATCAAATGCTAAAGGAAATCAATCCTGAATATTTATTGGAAGGATTGATGCTGAAGCTCTAGTACTCTGGCCACCTGATGTGAAGAGCTGACTCATTAGAAAAGACCCTGATGCTGAGAAAGATTGAGGGCAGGAGAAGAAGGGGGAGATGGAGGATGAGATGGTTGGATGGCATTATCAACTCAATGGATATGAGTTTGAGAAACTTCAGGAGACAGTGAAGGACAAGGAAGCCTGGCATTGTGTAGTCCATGGGGTCATAGAGAGTAGAAAATAATTTAGGAACCAAAAACAATAACAAATCACTCAAAATCCATAATTTACACTGCAGTTCACTTTTGGTGTTGTGCATTCTTGGGTTTGGAAAAATGTATTATGACATGAATTCATCATTATATTATAATACAGAGATAATATGATAACAGATATAATAACAGATATATCTTAAAATAAGTATGTGTAAAGATACTCTACATTATGTGGCATCATATTACATTATCATGTAAGCATGTAAAAACATATACCACTTTGTGCATCATCAAGGAAAGGTAAATTAAAACAACAATAAGATACTACCACACACCTTATAGAATGACCCCAAATCTAAAACACTGACAACACCAAGTACTGGTGAAGAGGTGAAGCTAAAGTCCTCTCATTCATTTTTGGTGGGAATGCAAAATGGTACAGCCGATTTAGAAGACTGTTTGGCAGTCTTCCAAAACTAAATATAGTCTTATCATGTGATCCAGAAATTCTGCTCTTTGGTATTTACCCAAAGGAGTTGAAAACATATATCCATACAAAAACCTACACATGGATGTTTATAGTAGCATTACTCATAGTTGGCCAAAACTGGGAAGCAAATATGATTTCATTCAGTAGATGAATTGATAAATAAACTGTGATACATACAGACAGCACCAGAAAGAATGAGTTATTAAGCCATGAAATAATGAAAAAACTTTAAATGTATATTATTAAGGGAAAGAAGCCAGTCTGAAAAGGTTATATATTGTATAATTCCAATTATGTGACATTCTGGTTAAGGCAAAACTACAGAGACAATAAAATGTTCATATCAGTGCTTTCCAGGGGCTTGGAGTTTGGGAGGAAGGGAGATGAATAGGCAGAGCACAGAGGATTTTTAAGGCAGATAAAATATTCTGTACATAGTCATGTATTGATGTGAGAGTTGGTCCACAAAGAAAGCTGAGTGCCAAAGAATAGATGCTTCTGAACTGTGGTGTTGGAGAAGGCTCTTGGGTGTCCCTTGGACTGCAAGGAGATCAAATCAGTCAATCCTAAAGAAAATCAGTCCTGAATATTCATTGGAAGGACTGATGCTGAAGTTGAAGCTCCAGTACTTTGGCCACTTGATGCAAAAACTGACTGATGCAAAAACCCTGATGCTGGGAAAGATTGAAGGCAGGAGGAGAAGGGGACACAGAGGATGAGATGGTTGCATGGTATCACCAACTCGATGGACATGAGTTTGAGCAGGCTCTGGGAGTAGGTGATGGACAGGGAAGCCTGGCATGATGCAGTCCATGGGATCACAAAGAGCTGAACAAGACTGAGCAACTGAAATGAACTGAACTGAATCTGTGATATCATAAGGATGAGACATAAGTCCAAACTCATGTAAAATGTACAAAACCAAAAATGAACTCTAATATAAACCAGCAATTTTGATGATTATGATGCACCAATGTAGGTTCATTCTTGGTAAAAAATGTGTCATCTTACTGAGTGACATTGATAATGAGGGAGGCTATGTATACGTGGGATTAGTCAAAGAGGATATCCCTGCATCTTCCCCTCAGTTTTGTTATGAACCTGAATCTAGTCTAAAAATATAAAATCAATAAAAATTAAAATAAAAAATTGTTTAAATGGATGAAACACAATCAATTTCTTTAACGAGTTCACAGTTCAAAGAAGTAGACAGATAAGTGAATGAACATTATCAATAACATGCAGTGAGCTAGGCCACAGAAGAGTCAAGGGATGGGTGCTACTGAACAGAAAACAGTGATCTGTAATCCACTTTAACTCCAATAGATCAGGTCAAAGTCAAGAAATAATTTCCTGGAGATGGTGATCCAGCTGAACCTTGTAATCATCATTTTGATAATATTGATAAATTCATTTGCTTACATTAAAATTCATCATCATTTAACTCCCATGATTTTTATCAATAATTGTATTCCACCCCAACTATCTCAAGTCTGGTTACATAGAAAAGGCAGATTAATCAAATCAGAATTATAAGATCTGAATGTCTTCATGCAGTCATTTTTCCTGCAAATTTATGTAAGAGGAAACAAATTGTATGAAAATCACAGGAATTATTTCTAAGTTTTATTTTAGTTATCTACTATAGAAATGAATGGTGTTGTTTAAGACTCATCCCATTCTGGTGTATTTATATTTTAATAAATACATTATTTTTGGTGAGACATGGTAATGATAAGTCAATCTATCATTAACTTCCAGTGAACTTATCTCTAATACTTTCAATTTATTCCTAAAGTCAACACTCTTTTAGCAAGACTATGCTTGAGAAGCATTAGGTAACTTTTTAGAATTGCTTTTTAGGCTTAAATGACAAACCAAAACTGTGGTTTTTACAGAAGCAAGTAAAACCCTCCAAAATATCAAGCTAAAGATTTTGATTCATCTTAATAGCCTGAAAGAAACATTTAGGGATTGCTTCTTTTAAATGCATACAAAGGTCATTTCTTCTATTACTTGAAAATTATTGTTGTTATATCGTATAGTTGTAGCCTAGAGGCAAAATAATGAGTAATTATTGAAACATATTTTATCTCTAAGTTTTTGTTATAATAATTCATTTTTTGTGATATGAAATGCCTATAAATACAATTATAAAATCATAAGCACATTGAATTTTAATCAATAGCTCCAATTGTTCAATTATATTATAACCAGATCAGTTATTAAGACTTTAAAATACCATTATATTTGCATAATGCTTAAATTTAACTTATTTACATATTTAATAATTTTTCAGCTTGAGTTGGATACCTACTCAAAGATAACAAAAATAGGGTAGCTTGAACAAAATATTACAAACATGAATTATCCACCATTTAACTACCTTAGAGTTGCTTGCCATATTTTGCCATACTAATATTTTAAATCCACGTAATATCTTTGCACAATTTCTTCAGCTTAAACTAAACCATTAACTGTAAACGAATGGTTTCTTGACACAGCATTTTATTTAACTTATTTTTCTTATATTATACGCCTTTCATTCTGTTGTAATTGCTTATTGCCTCCATTACAGTAATTACCATTCTTCATAGTTTCTCTTACAGGAAATTTCCTGCACTTCCTATTACTTAGAACATAATTTTATAAGTGACAATAACCAAGGGGAAAAGCAGAAGGTACAGAGTTTTTATTTCTGGTCATAAAAGTACCACTTGTTGGTTTTCTGCTCAATTGATTGTGTTCATCATAACAAATCCAGGATCACTCCTGAAGAGATGGTCATGAAGAATGAAATCCCCGGTAAATGGGACATGTTACAGGAAGCACATAACTGAAATCAGCACTTGCTGAGCTTGTGCTGTTTCACGAGCTAGATAAAATGTAAGAGCCACCATCTCCCATCTAGTGACTTTTCTTTATGACTATTTCTCAAAATAGTAGCATCAGCTTCATCTCAGAAGTAAAGTGCAAAATCGGACTCTAGAGTTAGGGTCTAGTAATCTGTGTTTTAAAAAGCCTCCCGCCCCCACCACTGCCCTAAAGATCAGGATGTGTGCCAAAGCTTGAGAACTACTGCTTTAGGAGTTGTTCTTATAGATCACTTCTCTTCCTCACAAAATTCTTATCTTTTTAAGGGAAATTATACATATTCATTAAAATACAGGACTGCTTCATGACCTTTCCCCAAGTAGTCTGCAGTCTCCCTGGAACAGGGACTTCTCCTCTGTGTTTGCTCATGATGAATCTTGAGTCCTGCAGTGGAATGGATGGGTCACTTAGCTCTCTGCAACATTATTTTGGGTGAATGACATTAAGCTTTTGAAGCTGACTCTTAACAGATAAGTATTATACAAATATACAAATAATTATAATGAAGATTATATAAAATATTAAAATCAAATGTGAGGGTAAAAATTGATATGGCCTTTCAGTTACTACGGCTTACACATGTCTTGTGATTACTTGGTAAGATACAATATTGAGCTCAAAGACATTTTCATAAATGTTTACCATAATTAGGTTAATATTTATATTTATATAGTCCAGTTTCACTGTATATAAAAATGCATATATTATGTCATTTATTTATTCATGTTAACATAAAAATGTTTACACTTACATAATACAGTTTAAAATGCTTTCATATCAATTGTCTCTTTTAATCCATATATAATCAGTTTTTGAGGCAAAATATAGAAGTCACCAACAAAAGAAGTCAGTTGAGAAGCATTAGCTCACACATTTTCTGAGCTGCTTTTCAAAACCTACTGTCAAGATAATATATTTTAAAATTTTGCACTTTGCATGAGTTGCATCCATATTGCTAACTCATGTGCTTCACTCTTTAACCTATCTTTAAAAAGGTTCATGCAGCTACCTTTCTCCCTTGGCTCCTGGTCTGTTCAGTTTTCTTATCCTTGATGACAGTATGCATAGAAAGCTCAAAGCAATTTCACAAGAATAAGATTCTTCATGTTAATTCTTTATTTACTGATTTTCTAAGTAATACTTAGAAATAATAGGTGTAGGTTACTATTCAGTCTTACTTTTAAAGCATTTACAGAAAAAAAGTACTACCAACACAAGTATATTAACACAAGTGCAATTATCTGTAACATGTAGCATCAGGTCTGCCCTTGACATTTGCAAAATTAAGACAAGAGCAGAAATGGGGGCTCAAAACCTTATATATAAACATATAAATGTTACATTAAACTCTAAACAACAAAGAGTTAAACATGCTCTAATCTCTTCACTTGGAAAAGGCTCTCCTCAAAATTAAGTGGAAGGACAGAGTTTAGTACCTAAATGTAGCCATACAGTGTGCCCCTGCTCCTCCAGTCCTGGCTCAGTCCTGCACTGTAGAGAAGAGCCCCTTGGCCTGGACTCACACAGGAGTCCAAAGTCTCTACAAACAGCCTCCCCTTGGCCAACACTTGAGCCTGGCAGTACCCATGACAGTAATATAATCCACCCTAGAGAGAACCCAGGCAGGCTGTGGACAAACTAGGAGCCATTTGGATACAAAAATCCAGCACATAGGATTTGTTCAATACCATGGTCCGGAAGGTGAATGGGGTTTGAGTGCACACATCCTGGCAGGCCCAGGGATGCCTCAGCTTATGGAGAGAGGCAGCTGGAAGGAAACCAGAGTGTGGGTCCTCAAGCATATGGCATTGCAGATAGGGTTTCTATGTGTCTTGGTCCAAGGGTGGACCTATGCAGCACACAAATAAAGAAGGCCTTTGAAGGTAACACATTCTACTTGTCTTTGTCCATGTCAGTGAATTTCATCATGATTTCACTTCTTTTGAAACAAATAGCTTTCAAATCCCCCACTCCCCACCAAGTATTTCCAAGTTGGATTGAGATCTGTCCTCTAATTGATCTTCACATCATTTTTGTTCACTTTTTTATCTCATTATAATGGTATTACTGTAAGAAAGGAGTCATGTTGCCAGGGTAAACAGCGTGGAGAAGAGGCATTGCTGTTGCTACAGAAAACAACTCCTCTTGAGTAACTTTCCATTGTGATATTAGATCCACTCAACTTGTGGGAACAGTTTACAGTTTCTGCCTATTTATCGCCTCCCTCTGTCCCTCTCTCTACCCGCCCTGCCCAAGTATGGCTCTCCTTTTGATTTCTTTTTGAGCCTACTCTTTTTCTACCAACTATTTAATATGGGCACTGTCTCCTTTATTCAATAGATTTTCTCTTCTGTTCGTTACTGCACACTCAACACTGCCAAACGACAGCACTGGCAGCTCATTTAAACTTAGAGAACCGTGTTCTGGTGGTAACTCTTCAAGCTGGCCTTGAATTAGAACATCTGCAGCAGCCTGTGGTAGATGGTTTCTCTGCCATTATTACTGCCCCACAGGACAGAACTGGGCTGCCCAAAATTGGCAGTGAGACTAGAACAGAAAGCCAGTCTCAATCTCCCTTCAAGGTTATTTTCTATTTTCACTTAACATTTTCTGTGCCTTATTCTATAATTAAACTTTTATCTCAAAAATTATTTCATTGAAAGGAAGATGTAATATCACTACCATAGGCAAATCATTAAAATTGGAAGCAGAATTACAAATGACTTATTAATTTATCAAACAAATAGGCCAACAATTAAGCTGATTTGCATACTTTTAGTGGTTTTCATATTAGACATTTTTTTGTATTCTTGTTTACTTTATAATATTTTACCTAATATTTTGAGTCATACTAGTTTACTGTGAATAAAAAATAACACATTTTTACACATTTTCTTGGGCTTTTCTTCCTTGAGATTTAAACTTAACTAGGAACTATATCCCCATGGTATCTCAGGCTGTGTGCTCTAAACATTCTGAGTAACACTACTGGGTTGACCAAAAGGTTTGTTTGGTTAGTAAATATACTGTTCAATAAAGTTCTCCATGAAAATGAAAAATATGCCTTTTACCTAGATATGAATGAACTTTCTGGCCAACCCAACATATTAGCATATTTTCCATGAACCCACAGTGGTTAAATTGAAAAAAGCTTCATACTCTAGTGCTTTCCAAAAAGGATCCTGGTTATTTCCACCTCATTCTAAGGGGAAACAATCTCAAATCTTGTGACTACTAATTTGTCTTTGTTGTTGTAATTGCTGCTGCTGCTGCTACTAAGTTGAATCAGTCATGTCCAACTCTGTGTGACCCCACAGACGGCAACCCACCAGGCTCCTCTGTCCCTGGGATTCTCCAGGCAAGAATACTGAAGTGGGTTGCCATTTACTTCTCCAGTGCCTGAAAGTGAAAAGTGAAAGTGAAGTTGCTGAATCGGGCTAGTTGTCACTGAATGCAAATGAATCTGATTTTGATTAGGACATCATTTTGCTTAAGGAGACATTTGCAAAGAGATGATGTTAGAGCAAAGCAAAAAACATAAAAGTCAAGAAAATACTGGAAAAGAGGATGAAGTAGAAGATGTACATAGGAAAGTAAACAAACACTGGGGAAGTAAAGGAAGCAAGATCTACTGGTACAATAATAGTGAACAAGCACAACTAGTGGGATGCAATCAAACCCATGTTTAACATGTTGCTGCTCTGTCCATTTAACTTTGTTCAGTGGGGCTAATTTTCACTTGTCATTAGATGAAAATTTAGCCACTTACAGCTTTTCTGCCAACTCTCAGCTAAGTCAAGTTGCTGTCACCTTGCATCACAAAGCAGAGCCTAATTCAGTACAATGAATACAGTCAGAGTACTGACTGTGCAACGGCTAGTCACATACCTTAACATTCAAAGGCTTTTACTTTACACAAAATGATAGTTACTCCCCTTTTCCCAGTAGGTTCTGTCTTAAGTGAAAAGACATAACTTGAATGCTTACAGTCATGGGCAACTGCCAGTCAAGCTGCCTGCATTTGGGGCTTGCCCGAGGTAGAAAGCAGAGTCCTTCCCGAGGGCAGGTTTTTTTTTTGTTTGTTTGTTTCTTTGGTAATTTCCCTGCTTCCCCCATTACAGAGGGATACACCCTCCTTCAGTTACAGTTTTCACAGGTCTGAGTTTGATCAGAGGAGCAAAACTGCTAAAGGGAGATATAGAGTAAGCAACGTACAGCAGGGAGGCCTTCTCAGGTAGCACGGTTGTAAATAATCAGCCTGCCAAAAGATGCAGATTCAACCCCTGGGTGGGGAAGATTCCCTGGAGAAGAGTTACCCCCTCCAGTATTCTTGCCTGGGGAATCCCATAGATATAGGACCCTGGCAGGCTACAGTCCATGGTGTTGGAAAGAGTCTGATATGAATGAGCGTGCTCACACACATCTACACGCACAGTTTACTGCAGGAATCATATGATTGCAGGAGATTGTAAAGCAGTCTGTTGTCCTGAATCTGGTGATGACTCTAGAGTTCCTAAGGTCAGTCAGACTGTCTGTCAAAAAGGAAAGCTAGACATGGATGAGAACAGAGACAAACTGCACCTTGCAGACATAAAGATACCTTCAAGACAAACTATAAATCAGAGAAGGTTCATAAACCAAAGCTATGTAGCTACTGGTAATTTTCAGGATAAAAAGGCATTCTTTGATTTGGAGTTGCACACTCACATTGGGTCAACTAGCTAAAGGAGAAGTTCTAGGACATAGGAATTATGAGCTCAAGTATAGCATTATGCTAATTAGGTGAGTCAGTGAAATAGCAACCCTGTAGACAAAAACCACCTGACCTCTGCGTTGACTTTCAGAGTTCAATGGTTAAGATTTACTTGAACCTTTCAAGTCTCTTTAAGTTTCCCCCCTCAGTCTGTTTCTCCCATCAGGAAGCTTTCATAAACCTTTTATCCTTCTCCATCAGAGGGCAGATAGATTGAAAACCGAGTCACAGGAAACTAACCAACTGATCAACTGGACTACAGTTCAGTTCAACCGCTCAGTCGCGTCTGACTCTGCGACCCCATGAATCGCAGCACGCCAGGCCTCCCTGTCCATCACCATCTCCCGGAGTTCACTCAGACTCACGTCTATCGAGTCAGTGATGCCATCCAGCCATCTCATCCTCTGTCATCCCCTTTTCCTCCTGCCCCTAATCCCTCCCAGCATCAGAGTCTTTTCCAATACATCAACTCTTCACATGAGGTGGCCAAAGTACTGGAGTTTCAGCTTTAGCATCATTCCTTCCAAAGAAATCCCAGGGCTGATCTCCTTCAGAATGGACTGGTTGGATCTCCCTGCAGTCCAAGGGACTCTCAAGAGTCTTCTCCAACACCACAGTTCAAAAGCATTAATTCTTCGCCACTCAGCTTTCTTCACAGTTCAAATCTCACATCCATACGTGACCACTGGAAAAACCATACACTTGACTAGATGGACCTTGTTGGCAAAGTAATGTCTCTGCTTTTGAATATGCTATCTAGGTTGGTCCCGAGGTCAGTAGGTGTCAAATATGCTACTGGAGATCAGTGGAGAAATAACTCCAGAAGGAATAAAGAGACAGAGCCAAAGCAAAAACAACACCCAGTTGTGAATGTGACTGGTGATAGAAGTAAAGTCTGATTCTGTAAGGAGCAATATTGCATAGGTATCTGGAATGTTAGGTCCATGATCCAAAGCAAATTACAAGTGGTCACACAGGAGATGGCAAGAGTGAAAGTCAACATTTTTAGGAATCAGAGAACCAAAATGGACTAGAATGGATTAATTTAACTCAGATGACCATTATATGTACTACTGTGGGCAAGATACCCTTAGAAGAAATGGAGTAGTCATCATTGTCAACAAAAGAGTCTGAAATGCAGTACTTGGATACAATCTCAAAAAGGACAGAATGATCTCTGTTTGTTTCCAAGGCAAGCCATTCAATATCTCAATAACCTAAGTCTATGCCCTGAGCAGTAATGCTGAAGAAGCTGAAGTTGAATGGGTCTATGAAGACCTACAAGACCTTCTAGAACTAACACCCAAAAAAGATGTCCTTTTCATTACAGGGGGCTGGAATGCAAAGATAGGAAGACAAGAAATACCTGGAGTAACAGGGAAATTGGCCTTTGGAGTACAGAATGAAGCAGGGCAAAGGGTAATAGAGTTTCCCAAGAGGATGCACTGATCATAGCAAACACCCTCTTCCAACAACACAAGAGAAGAACCTACACATGGACATCACCATATGGCCAACACCAAAATCAGATTGATTATATTCTTTGCAGCCAAAGATGGAGAAGCTCTATATAGGTGCAAAAAAAGAGACCAGGAGCTGACTGTGGCTCATATTATCATCTCCTTATTGCTAAATTCAGACTTACATTGAAATAAGTAGGGAAAAGCACCAGACCATTCAGGTATGACCTAAATCTAATCCCTTATGATTATACAGTGGAAGTGAGAAATAGATTCAAAGGATTAGATCTGCTAGACAGAGTGCCTGAAAACCTGTGGATGAAGGTTTTAACATTGTACAGGGGCAAGGATCAAGACCATCCCCAAGAAAAAGAAATGCAAAAAGACAAAATGGTTGTCTGAGAAGGCCTTATAAAATAGCTGAGAAAAGAAGAGATGCAAAAAGCAAAGGAGAAAAGGAAAAATATACCCATTTGAATGCAGAGTTCCAAAGAATAGCAAGAAGAGATAAGAAAGCCTTCGTCAGTGATCAATGCAAGGAAATAGAGGAAAACAATAGAATGGAACAGAGTAGAGATCTCTTTAAGAAAATTAGAGATATCAAAGGAACATTTCATGGAAAGGTGGGCTCAACAAAGAAGAGATGGTATGGACCTAACAGAAGCAGAAGATAAAAAGAAGAGGTGGCAAGAATACACAGAAGAACTGTACAAAAAAGATCTTCATGACCCAGATAATTATGATGCTGTGATCACTCACCTAGAGCCAGACATCCTGGAATGTGAAGTCAAGTGTGCCTTAGGTAGCATCACTACGAGCAAAGTTATTGGAGGTGATGGAATTCCAGCTGAGCTATTTCAAATCTTAAAAGTTGATGCTGTGAAAGTGCTGTACTCAATATGCCAGTAAATTTGAAAAACTCAGCAGTGGCCATAGGACTGGAGAAGGTCAGTTTTCATTCCAATCCCAAAGAAAGACAATGCCAAAGAATGCTCAAGTGAACATACAATTGCACGCATTTCACACACTAGTAAAGTAAAGCTTAAAATTCTCCAAGCCAGGCTTCAACAGTACATGAACTGTGAACTTACAGATGTTCAAGCTGGATTTAGAAAAGGCAGAGGAACCAGAGATCAAATTGCCAACATCCTCTGGATCATCAAAAAAGCAAGAGAGTTCCAGAAAAACATCTATTTCTGCTTTATTGACTATGACAAAGCCTTTGACTGTGTGGATCACAATAAACTGTGGAAAATTCTGAAAGAGATGGGAATACCAGCCTTCCTTACCTGCCTCTTGAGAAATCTTTATGCAGGTCAGAAAGCAACAGTGAGAACTGGACATGGAATAACAGACTGATTCCAAATTGGGAAAGGAGTATATCAAGGTTTTATATCGTCACCCTGCTTATTTAACTTGTATGCAGAGCACATCATGCGAAACGCTGGGCTGGATGAAGCACAAGCTGGAATCAAGTTTGACAGGAGAAAGATCAATAACCTCAGATATGCAGATGACAGCACCCTTATGGCAGAAAGCAAAGAAGAACTAAAACGCCTCTTGTTGAAAGTGAAAGAGGAGAATGAAAAAGTTGTCTTAAGACTCAATATTCAGAAAACTGAGATCATGGCATCTGGACCCTTCACTTCATGGCAAATAGAAGGGAAAACAGTGAAACAGTGACAGGCTTTATTATTTTGAGGCTCCAAAATCACTGCAGATGGTGAATGCAGCCATGAAATTAAAAGAAGCTTGCTCCTTGGAAGAAAAGTTATGACCAAATTACATAACATATTAAAAAGCAGAGACATTACTTTGCCAGCAATGGTCAGTCTAGTCAAAGCCATGGTTTTTCCAGTAGTCATGCATGGATGTGAGAAATGGACTATAAAGAAATCTGAGCTCCAAAGAATTGATGCTTCTGAAGTGTGGTGTTGGAGAAGACTATTGAGAGTCTCTTCGACTGCAAGGAGATCCAACTAGTTCATCCTTAATAGAAATCAGTCTTGAATATTCATTGGAAGGACTGATGCTGAAGCTGAAGCTCTAGTACTTTGGCAACCTGATGTGAAGAACAGACTCATTGGAAAAGACCCTGACTGGGAAAGATTCAAGGTGGGAGGAGAAGGGGACAACAGAGGATGAGATGGTTGGATGGCATCAAAGACTCAATGGATGTGCATTTGAGTAAACTCCGGGGGTGGATGATAGACAGGGAGGGCTGTTGTGCTGCAGTCCATGGGGTCTCAAAGCATCAGATACGACTGAGTGACTGAACTGAACTGAACTTCAAGTCATTTGGACGTTTCTCCCATGGCCACCATGGCCTGAAACCATATACGTAAGGAATTACTAGGAAATGCAAATTCAGATTAATTAAGGTGTAATAATGTAGGGCCACCACAAAACTCACCATTTATCTGCTGGTGCATATAAGAATCACAAGAAAACTCATCTTGTCTCTTTAGAGAATTGTTCAAACACCAAATGGCAAATTTATTTGGCAACATCTTAATTTTAACCTCAATGAATCACTCTGTCCCTTTGCACAAATCATGTCTATGGGAAATATATATCCAACACTCTTGGTAGGACTTCCCAACCAAAATACCTTCTTCTCCTTTACTTCTGCCTTCAGACTAGGTTCACTGATCCTGCTTCAGAGAATAGATGTCAAACTGAAAGACCTCACTGAAGCCTTTCTCTTAGATTTGAGGGGAAGGGCAGGAATTCCTTTTCCTGAGGGTGGGTGGGGTAGTTTAAGGCCAGATCAGCTATCTCTAGAGAAATTCCCATTCTCCAAATCCCCATTCCTAAATACCCCCAGTGAGGGTGAGAGTTTTGGGAATCATGTAGCTATCTTGTAATACCTCCCAAGTAAATTCACATCTTGTTCTACCACTGAGGTTTATTGTGTTTATTCTTTGTGACACTTCAATGACAGCATCCAATTTAACTCTGGTTTAAAGAAAAAAAAAAATCATACTTAAAAGTTTTATACTTCTTTATGCATTTAGCCAATGCCTAAAATTTTTATTTAAGTTTAGAATCAGTATGGCATAATGGCTAATGGACAACCTTTATTTTCCTGTAGGTATATGGAGAATACTAACCACGGTTTATGTTTCAGTCTTACAAGAACGATGTTAATGTTAATTATTTAAATATTAACTATCAGTCTTCTTAGGACACAAAAACGTTGCACATATCTTACTTACTATTTCATTTGTATTTTTAAAGAGAATTTTATAGCAGCTCTGAATTCTGCATCCTCTTCTACTGGTAGCATAATCCTATAATTTTTCAATAAAACTAATAGCAAAGCCAACTCTAGCTTGAGAATCATAAAAAAGCCTGCTGCCTCTTCAATATTGATAATCTGATAATTAAAATGAGACCTGCTACTAAGCACAATCATTTCTGATCCTGTGGAGAGAGCTGTACG
Organism: Capricornis sumatraensis; assembly: GCF_032405125.1. Lineage (NCBI taxonomy): Eukaryota > Metazoa > Chordata > Mammalia > Artiodactyla > Bovidae > Capricornis > Capricornis sumatraensis. Next base: position 30,738,227 of record NC_091075.1, on the reverse strand, counting down.
TTTGAACTCTTCACACCATATTTTTATACACATAGAATTGATAAGCAAAAATGGGTTGGGAAGATTCACAATCAGGGGTGATCTCACACAAAGTTAGAATACATGAGGTGGTGTGGTGAGGATGGACTTAAATAGGCAGAATATGAAAACCACAGAAACTGAAAAAGGTACTGGGAGGCACTTTCTCATTACTTTAATCTGTTAATAAAGAATATAAAATAATAATACAAGAGAATATTTTAAAATTACAGAGAATAAAAATAACCAGTTTATGTAAACTTGAAGGAGCAGTCTGAAGACTTAAATAGCAATTTAGCAATTCCTTTCTGATAGGACAAAAATGTTGCAGTGAGTAGAAAAGAAAAGCCAAGTGTTTCTCTTTTGAAAATATTTGGGAGTCATTTCTCAATTTTGGAAACTCCTTAGATAATTTTAAAGCAATTCAGTTATATGGCATGTAATAGAGTGAAAGAATAAATTAATTGTGATAGTACCAAAGATTGCCATAAAATTTGTCTTAATAAATTTGTCTAAACAAAATAAATAAAATTGCTATACTGCTACTGCTGCTGCTAAGTCACTTCAGTCATGTCTGACTCTGTGCAACCCCAAAGATGTCAGCCCACCAGGCTCCCCTGTCCCTGGGATTCTCCAGGCAAGAACACTGGAGTGGGTTGCCATTTCCTTCTCCAATGCATGAAAGTGAAAAGTGAAAGTGAAGTCACTCAGTCATGGCCGACTCTTCACGACCCCATGGACTGCAGCCTACCAGGGTCCTCTGCCCATACGATTTTCCAGGTAAGACTACTGGAGTGGGTCGCCATTGCCTTTTCCACTAAAATTGCTATACAAATTTATCTAAATACGAAGTGTAATATTATTTATTATATACAGATAAGTGGTAAAGAATGGGGCTAGAGGAATCAACGTTCCTTGCTTCAGACTATACTACAAAGTCATTAAGACTGTGTGGTTTTTATACAAAAACGCAAATATATACTAATGGAACAAGACAGAAAATCCAAAGATAATCCCATGTACCTATGGACACCTTGTCTTTGACAAATAAGGCAGGAATATACAGTGGAGAAAAGACAGCCCTTTCAATAAGTAGTACTGGGAAAACTGGACAGCTACATGTAAAAGAACAAAACTTGAACACTTTCTAACACTATACACAAAAAAGAATCTCAAAATGGATTAGAGATTTAAACTTGAGGCCAGAAACTATAAAACTCTTAGAGGAAAAAAAAAACATAGGCAGTACACACTTTAAATACATAACAGCAAGATCATCTTTGACTTACCTCCTAGAGTAATGGAAATAAATGGGAATTAGTTAAATTTAAAAGCTTTTGCACAGTAAAGGATACTATAAACAGGATTAAAAGGCAACCCTCAGAATGGGAAGAAATAATTGCAAATGAAGTGATGGACAAAGGATTAATCTCCAAAATATACAAGCCATTCATAAAGCTCAGTACCAGAAAAACAAACAATCAATAAATGTAGTATCACCTCACACTGGTCAGAATGGCTATCATTAAACAAACAATAAATGCTGGAGAGAATGTGAAGGAAAGAAAACCCTCTTGCACTGCTGGTGGGAATAAAAACTGATAAAGCCACGATGGAGAACAGTACAGCAAATCCTTAAAAAATAGGATAGAACTACCACATGAGCCAACAATCCCACTCCTGGGCATACAATATGAGAAAACCAAAACTGAAAGAGACACATGTACCCCAATGTTCTTGATGGCACATTTTACAATAACTAAGGCATCGAAGTCAAGTAGCCCTTAGGAAGCATTACAATGAACAAAGCTAGTGGAGATGATGGAATTCTAGTTGAGCTATATTGTATCCTAAAAGATGATACTGTTAAAGTGTTGTACTCAATATACCAGCAAATTTGGAAAACTCAGCTGTGGCCATAGAAGTGGAAAAGGTCAGTTTGCATTCCAATTGCAAAGAATGGCAATGCCAAGAATGTCCAAACCACTGCACAATTGCACTCATTGCACATGCTAGCAAGGTAGTGCTCAAAAATCTTCAAGATAGGCTTCAACAGTACGTGAAGAGAGAGCTTCCAGTTATACAAGCTGGATTTAGAAAAAGCAGGAAGCCTGGTGTGCTGCAGTCCATGGGGGTCACAAAGAGTTGGACACAACTGATGGACTGAACAACAACAACAGCAGCAACAGTTGTATAATTTTGTGAATATTTTAGGAAATGTGAATAAAAATCCCAGTTATTATCTGACTATTTACTTTTCATGCAGGCTACATTAACCAGTTTTCAAGATTACCTTGAATCATTCTCTGCCTACATATACTTTTATATACATCACTTGCACATAATTTGGTCTATATGACCAATATGATTCAGTAGAAGTAATAGTATGCATCTTCCTAGATTAGAGTATGAAGGCACTGTGTCTTTCAACCTGGTCACTCTCTTGCGTCAGTGTGTCTGTGAAAGTCCGTCATGCAGTTCATGGTATGACGAGTCCAAGAGGTAAGAAGCTAAAGCCTCCTCTCAATAGCCAGGTGAATGAGCTGAGATAAGGTCAAGCCTTTAGAGAAAAGCATCATGGGCTCACAGCCTGATTGTGACCTCATGGGAAAATGTGAACTAGAACTGTATTGCTAAGCTTCTGCCAGAATCCTGACCCTCAGAAACCATGTGTGAGAGTTAACTGGTTGCTTCAAGCTGCTAGTATTTGAGGCAATTTGTTACATAGCAACAGATATTATGCACAGGCCAACTTATAAACATATATATATATTTACATATTTTATTAAATATATAAAATATGTATAATATGCAGATATGTGGAATATATAAGTGACATATTTTATTAAGTATATAAAATGTGTATATATACACATATAAAATGTATAAATATATTTGGATGTTTTATTATAATATTCAGTATATTTTATATATTAATAAATGTATATTATTACATTTATACATGTCCTTTAGAAAAAGAGTTTAAGAGATGAGAAATTTCACAAAGGAGGTAAAAATGTCATTCAATGGCATTCTAGTGACTTTCCCATGTATTCTGGCACGTCTGAGATGTCTCATAACCTTTTGAAGACTAACAGACAGATCTGTTGGCCTTAGCACATGTCATCTCTGACTTTCTCTGATATTCACAATCAGTAATAGATCACCGCTAATCTTTGTAAAGGAAAAAAGAAAAAAAAAGAAAGAAAGAAAAGAAAAGTTCCTTATTTCTGCTATTTTGTTGTGTTGGAGGAAGAAAGAAATAACTAAACCAAAATTAGTTAGGGACTTCCCTGGCTGTCCTCAACACAGAGAGCCAGGGTTGGTTCCCTATTTAGGGAACTGGATCCTGCATACTGCAACTAAGTCCCAGAGCAGTCAAAAAAAAAATATATATATATATGTATACACATATATATACATATGTATACATATATTGAACCCGGGTCTCCCGCATTGTAGACAGATGCTTTACCATCTGAGCCACCAGGGAAGTCAAGAAAAGCAAATAAGATCCAAATCCCAAACTTCATCAGACTTTACAACAAAAATGATTGAAAATTTACCTAAACATTTCAGAACAAATTTGATTAAACTGGCCTTTTCAGTGAAATTCTCTCAACATATAATGGGATAGGAAAAAAAATGAATACTGATCCTCATTGATCAAAAGTCAATATATTGCTAGAGCCATAAGCAGCCTCATTTTACACATGAAGACAGTGAGGCCTAGAAAATCTGCGTGTAACCCAAGTTGATATCACTGGGATCAGAGAGTAAATCTCTTTTTTCCTATTACACAATTTTTCCTATTCATTTTATAATTTTTATAAATGTTTTTATTCAGGGTTCATATTCAGTGGTGCTTTGTCCAATATATTGTTACAAGTTCCTATACTCACCATTTTCTTTCTTCCATAAAGTGATGAATACATAGCTAAAAATTATATATTTAAAAGAACATTTCAGATTATATTAGGTTTTAGTCAAAGTATTAGGTACTTCTAGTTGAACTAGTAAGAAATACTAATGTACTTCTAAGCATACATAAATATGTATAGTTACATATTATTATACTATAGAGTTACATATTGCCTAAAAACTAATGGAATTTCTAGATCATTGACTCAATCAAATTTTGTCAGAAAAAAATGAGTACATATGTATGTTCTTACACAGGTATATTCATACACATGCAGGCGCATGCACAAAATCTGTAGAGTTAATGTCAGAGATTCATGAGTTTCCTCAAAGTCTATCCAGGAACCTTGAACCTCATTTTATTTTATTTTTTTTTATTGTAAACTTTTTTTTTAATTTTTATTTTTACTTTATTTTACTTTACAATACTGCATTGGTTTTGCCATATGTTGACATGAATCCACCACGGGTGTACATGAGTTCCCAAACATGAACCCCCCCTCCCACCTCCCACCCCATATCATCTCTCTGGATCATCCCTGTGCACCAGCCGCAAGCATCCTGTATCCTGCATCGAACATAGACTGGCAATTTGTTTCTTACATGATAGTATAAATGTTTCAATGCCATTCTCCCAAATCATCCCACCCTCTCCCTCTCCCTCAGAGTCCAAAAGTCCACTCTACACATCTGTGTCTCTTTTGCTGTCTCACATACAGGGTCATCATTACCATCTTTCTAAGTTCCATATATATGTGTTAGTATACTGTATTGGTGTTTTTCTTTCTGCCTTACTTTACTGTGTATAATTGGCTCCAGTTTCATCCATCTCAATAGAACTGATTCACATGTGTTCTTTTTAATGGCTGAGTAATACTCCATTGTGTATATGTACCACAGCTTTCTTATCCATTCATCTGCTGATGGACATCTAGGTTGTTTCCATGTCCTGGCTATTATAAACAGTTCTGCGATGAATATTGGGGTACATGTGTCTCTTTCAATTCTGGTTTCCTTGGTGTGTATGCCCAGCAGTGGGATTGCTGGGTCATAAGGCAGTTCTATTTGCAATTTTTAAAAGGAATCTCCACACTGTTCTCCATAGTGGCTGTACTAGTTTGCATTCCCACCAACAGTGTAGGAGGGTTCCCTTTTCTCCACACCGTCTCCAGCATTTATTGCTTGCAGACCTTTGGATCCCAGTCATTCTGACTGGTGTACTAGAGCTAATCAATGAATATAGTAAAGTTGCAGGATATAAAATCAACACACAGAAATCCCTTGCATTCCTATACACTAATAATGAGAAAGTAGAAAAAGAAATTAAGGAAACAATTCCATTCACCATTGCAATGAAAAGAATAAAATACTTAGGAATATATCTACCCAAAGAAACTAAAGACCTATATATAGAAAACTATAAAATACTGATGAAAGAAATCAAAGAGGACACTAATAGATGGAGAAATATACCATGTTCATGGATTGGAAGAATCAATATAGTGAAAATGAGAATACTACCCAAAGCAATCTACAGATTCAATGCAATCCCTATCAAGCTACCAGCGGTATTTTTCACAGAACTAGAACAAATAATTTCAAGATTTGTATGGAAATACAAAAAACCTCGAATAGCCAAAGCAATCTTGAGAAAGAAGAATGGAACTGGAGGAATCAACTTGCCTGACTTCAGGCTCTACTACAAAGCCACAGTCATCAAGACAGTATGGTACTGGCACAAAGACAGAAATATAGATCAATGGAACAAATTAGAACGCCCAGAGATAAATCCACACACATATGGACACCTTATCTTTGACAAAGGAGGTAAGAATATACAATGGAGTAAAGACAATCTCTTTAACAAGTGGTGCTGAGAAAACTGGTCAACCACTTGTAAAAGAATGAAACTAGATCACTTTCTAACACCACACACAAAAATAAACTCAAAATGGATTAAAGATCTAAACGTGAGACCAGAAACTATAAAACTCCTAGAGGAGAACATAGGCAAAACACTCTCAGACATAAATCACAGCAGGATCCTCTATGATCCACCTCCCAGAATTCTGGAAATAAAAGCAAAAATAAACAAATGGGATCTAATTAAAATTGAAAGCTTCTGCACAACAAAAGAAAATATAAGCAAGGTGAAAAGACAGCCTTCTGAATGGGAGAAAATAATAGCAAATGAAGCAACTGACAAACAACTAATCTCAAAAATATACAAGCAACTTATGCAGCTCAATTCCAGAAAAATAAATGATCCAATCAAAAAATGGGCCAAAGAACTAAATAGGCATTTCTCCAAAGAAGACATACAGATGGCTAACAAACACATGAAAAGATGCTCAACATCACTCATTATTAGAGAAATGTAAATCAAGACTACAATGAGGTACCACTTCACACCAGTCAGAATGGCTGCGATCCAAAAGTCTGGACCTCATTTTAGATCACTGTTGAAATATACTTATTTTTTACTGCTTATAATGACTATTTTCCTCCACAATCATGTAAATTCTTGAAAGTTGATAGAGATAGTATTATTTTTAATTATTATTGACTTGAGACATATTAATATGTCTTTTGTTACCCAAACACTGTTGACTGGAAATGTTATCAATAGGTTTTTAGAGAGTAATACAACTAACATCACCATGAAAAGATAGAGCTTAAAACTGAACAAGGGTTCATTATTAAACTTATGACTGTTGTTATTATTCACATTTTGCTCTATAAGGTTTTCATTCCAACCTTGTATATATTATAAACATAAAATTTCAAAAATCATGCACCAAGAAATTTGGAATGAAGAATTTTTCAGTAAATCTTTTGCAGTTATTTTCTCTGATTGTTTGAACAACATATATACTAGTGTCTCAGAAGATGACAGTTCTTTAGAGTATAGCTCTGACTCAGACGATGTGAATATCAGACCAACAAAAAGACAAAAAAAACTTAAGATTGGTTCTGAAAGGGAAAGAGAAAGTGAAACTCACGGTGCTGGAGAATGCTCCTGTACTTCAATACAAGAGCTGACTGAAGACAACATCTCATGGAAATCAGAAGACTTTACAGGTTTATCAGATGTAACTACTGAGTGTAATAACCTGCAAAGTGTTAGTGAGAGAAAAGAATTAATTTGTGGCCAGCCAAAATAAAAATCAGTGGCCACAGATATTAGTTTCTACAAAAGTCTCCTGGTCAATAATAAGTTCAGTTTATTTGTTGGTCTGATTGATTCATAGTGAGAGCTGCTGCAAAGGAAAGAAGCAAACTACTTGTTTTGAGGAAATTTAGGAATTTATTGGGAACTCTATTTATCCAGATCACCCCTATTTCCCATTTTCATCGATGATTGACATTCAACTAGATTCATTATGACAGAAAGAAAGAAAACTTTGAGTTTAGGAGATTACCACCTTTTGTAATTATATTCTAGATAGTTAATAAACTGGGCCTTGAATTTGAGAGTTTTCACAACATTCATGTAAGAGGTAAGTAAAAGTCTTTAGAGGAAAAAAATTACAAAAAAATCACTTGTTGTGGATTTTTTAAAAATAATGAGCAAAGCAAAATGCTCCTGGCTTGAGAATACTTATGCCAATTTTACCTGAAAGCAAGTATTTTACTTTTGTAACAGAAATCTTCAGGAACAAGGTCTATAATGGAACTGCTGAGAAATCTGTAACTATGGATTTGCTACTGGGTTCCACAACAATGCCTTACACGTTTCTTTGTGAAAAAAATTGAAAGCAGCAGTAATAAAGCATAGATTTATAATATTGAAATTCTCTCTTTCTCTCCCTCCCGCACCCTCTCTGTTTTTTTTTAACCTCCAGGGAGAAAACCAATTAGAGAAAGACAATCTAGATAAATAGACTGGGAAACAGCCTGGCTCTCTCTCTGCTTCATTACCCTTCCTCTTTCTCCGCTCACATTTTCCACAAATGGCTTGATTATGTTTACCTGACATCCTCACCCTTCTCTGCTGACTGGCTGTGGGTGCTTTGAAGCCAAAAGAGACAATGTTTTCCACAAACGTTTATACTCCCTTGTAGAGAGGCCAGTCTTTCTGAATATGCAGCTGTAACTTCAATATGCCTGTGACTGTAGTTCCCAGAATTCAAAAACACTTGCTGAAACTATTCTTGCACAACAGACGTGAGTGGAAGCATGATTGCACTAGGGGTGTAAATGTTCCACATTAACTAAGTAAACACAGAATCAGAGGTTGGAAGTCCATGCCCTGAATTACCAGCATGCCCCTTAAAAGGCTGATCAAACACTGAACTCCTTTATATTTCCAGAAGCCAAGGCTTCAGAAATATGGCTGCCATGTTTTGATGCCCTTTACTCTCAAATAAAGCAGGATAATGGCCTCTAACTATTTCACTGAAAGAAAATGCTTTTTTCCATGATGAATCTCTTTGCAAACACTGTCTGGGATGAGAGTTGCAGGGAAATAACAAGTGGCAGAGCTGATTTTCCTGAGCTCTCTTTATGGATTGAGCCATAAATCTATAACAATGTGAAGGCTTCAGAGATTTTGTAGCTGCCCTCATAAGAAATAGACATCATTCTAATTTCTTACAGTTCAGGTTGTAGAAGTAGGCACATTTTCCCCATAGTCACCAGGCTATGAATCTGAGTAACTAATCTACTGATAATTACATGTGATGCTTCAAATTAGAAACCAATATTACATGTGTGAATTAATGGCATTTCATTATGTGTTACTGTCTCCATCAATAAACTGTGACTAGATTTAAGCTTTGCAGGTCTGAGTAACTCGGGAGAGTTCTGTTCAAGTGCAGTTTCAATCAAGGGTAGTATGAAATGATGAATGAAGGAACCAAAATACACTGAATATATCTCAGAGGCAAAATCAGCTAGAGTTTCCCAGTGTGTGTGAGTCGAATTTTTCTCATGCTGGAGCATTGCAGGAATGGAAAGTAAATGGAAATTTAAAATCCTGAGTGACTCTCAATCTACACCACAGATTAAACAAGTCATATTTATGAATTTTAAGTTAGACTGGTTACAAACTGACCCAGCTCACTGAGTGGAAAGAACTTGGTCTGAATTTGTGAACCCTAAATTGCTGAAATCCAAGCTTTGTCTAGCAAGTGATAAAACTGAATCAAGAACAGAAGCTGAATTTAATAGAGGCCCCAGTGATTCTCCTCTCTCATTTGCAACCTCCAACTTTACTGGCTTGTTACAGCTGAATAAGCAGCACTTATTTAGTGAATAAAATGCTGCCTTCCTTATCTCCTCACCCCTCTTCTCAAATTATGCAGTTTTCTTCCCAAACTCAGCCTGCTATTTTAAATGAAAAGAAAAGCTGCAGCCCTATCTCTGCATTAGTGGAACATGGAGGACACTAAAGTTCAGCTCAAAATGATGAATCAGTGAAGAAGCCCTCCTTCTCTGCCCTTACTGAGGGCTAGCCCTGGCCTGTTAGCTCAAGGCAAAATTTGCATTTATTTGTATGTGTGGATAGGGGTTACATATCATTAATTTGCCACTAGTAAGGTTACTCCCCAATATCTGTCTCAGTAAGGACTGGGAAAGCAATTCATTTTTCAGATTTGGAAGATTGCCACTTCTAAATAGATTTTATTATATTCACCTCAAATACACTTACACATGATGAGTCTCAAATATGTATTAATACTACATTTAATTTTTGTATAAATATTTAGGTGAGGAAATATAAAAGGAATTTTAATGCTTTTTACTATATTTCAAATCCTTGTAGAGGAATTGATGCTTTTGAACTGTGGTGTTGCAGAATACTCTTGAGAGTCCCTTGGACTGCAAGGAGATCCAATCAGTCAATACTAAAGGAAACCAGTCCTGATTATTCATTGGAAGGACTGATGCTGAAGCTAAAACTCCAATACTTTGGCCACCTAATGCGAAGAACTGACTCACTGAAAAAGACCCTAATGCGGGGAAGATTGAAGGCAGGAGGAGAAGGGGACAACTGAGGATGAGATGGTTGGATGGCCTCACCGACTCAATGGACATGAGTTTAAGTAAGCTCCGGGAGTTGGTGATGGACAAGGGAGCTTGGCATGCTATAGTCCATGGGGTTGCAAAGAGTCAGACATGATTGCGACTGAACTGAACTGAAATCCTTGTATCAATTTTTTTTTCTCCAGAATTATCTCTCTGCCATCCTAATTTCTTCTCATTCTCTCTAGTTTTCTTATATGTTAACAATATAATAATAGATTTAAATACTGGGGTTTCTATTTAAATATATCATGATTCCAGATACTGCCCCACTACCTGACTACTTCACTGAAATGGATCATGATGTCTCTGATCATGATGTCTTCACTGAAATTGATCATTGATCCTTTGTCTCTTAGCTGTATCCAGATTAGACATTCTTTCAGTTTACTCAGGCTAAAATTTGTAGCCCTGAATTATGTACACTGATGGACTTCTCTTCTAAAAAACAATGTAACTTTTGAGAAAGTCAGTGTACCCTTAATTGCGCCAATGATGCTGCACACTCCATAGTTTGTTAGTCAGATTTACAACCCCAAAGCAGTATACTCTTTCCTTTTTCTCTATCTTTTAAAAACTGTAATTAGTTTGCTCCAAAGCATTTCTAAAACATATATTTAATCTATAATTTTGGGGACATAATAATCCCTAAATGCCATACAATCAGTCTCTGCAACTATGGAGACCTCTGTCCTGATTTTATACTCACGGTTTTGAAATCTCTAATCTTCCATGTGATTCTATTCTTTCCAGTAAGAATCACCTTCATCAAGTATCAATTTCTCTTTCAGAGGCCAACATATACTTGTAATTGCATCTCAAATTAAATTTATAGTTAAGGGATTCTCTTGTGACTGTTAATTACTAGGTCCAACACAATGAGAAAGGAGGACAATTACATTTGTCTATTCCGTGTTCATTATATGCATCCTCTTATTTAAGACTCAGGGCAAAGCTGAAAAGAAAGGAGTATTTTTTTTTCCTTTATACAGGAAATAAACTGAGACTTCCACATACCAGAGAATGTTTTTAGATTCCAAAACTAACGAAACTTTAGGTAAAAACTTCCCTAATCTAAAGAGGGACAGGGAGATAAGGAGAGTGAGACAGCAGGAATGCCGTTTGCCACTGCCAGGAAACAAGGATGCTATACTTGAGATTAACTGACAGGGGAACAATGACCTTCTTCTTTCATTAATTCACACATGTCCTGTATAGTCTCTAAATATATTTATTCAATAGGTGATGCAAACTGCTTGAGATATAAAGGAGTATTACAGAAGAAAACAGAAAAAAACAGTGCCCAAATTAACCCTCAGCCCAGAGTACATACTAATTGTGTCTATGTACTTTTGTTGAAAAATAAATAACATAAATGATAGAGCCAAAATATCAACTTTTAATTCATGGATAGATGTGATTAAAAATCACTGAAATTATAAACTGCATCATCATGGTCAAGCACATCCTGCTGACTGTTTTAATTTGAGCAGATATATTTGTCAATTTGAATTAAAATGCACATTGCAAGGAGTATGCATGCTTTCTTTCAAGGTCTTGTTAGGACAATATGCCATAACAATATTAAACAATAAACAACTCATGTACATATTGGGAATGAAATACTTTAAGAAATAACATAAAGACTAAAGAAGTAAAACATAATAGGTTTTTTTTTTAAGAATATGTACATATATATTTAAAGGATTTGATAGTTCCTTATTAAGCAAAATCAAAGTTTGGCTATAGAATGACATGAAATATCTAAGTTATAGTCAGCACTTGTTGCTTACATAAAGACATTTCCATTTTAACATAAACAGCATATCACAGCATAAAAGCACACCCCAATTTGACTCTCTTAAGGTACAAGTTAAACATCTCTCTGTTGAGTGGTATCCTCCCCAGAAGTCTGTATATTGAGTTCTGGTGTCGATTCGAGATTTTCTTGGTTCTCTCTGAAGGTCTCTCCTTCTCTTCAATATTTCTCACTATTCCCATTTTCCTTCTACTTACATGGAATTGTCATTCTTAAATTTAAATTAATTAACTAGTTAATTTATTTGGCTGCATCGGGTTTTAGATGCACATGTGCAGAATCTTCGATCTTCATTTCTGCATGCTGAGTCTTTAGCTGTGGCATGCAAACTCTAGCTGAAGCTTGCAGGATCTAGTTCTCCATCCAGGGATGGAACCTAGGCCCCCTGTATTGGGACTGCAGAGTCTTAGCCACTTGACCACCAAGGAAGTACCTGACATTTTTAAAGTTAACACCTTATTTTCATCACTTGCTCATGTCAGTTCCTTGAAATGTTATTGTCCATAAACTTTGACATATATTTTTATAACAGAAGCAGAAGCTAAAAGATGTAGACACCACACAATTTAATCCATGGGTATTTAAAAAGTATAAAGTAAGAATTCAGTTGCCAACTTACTGGATATTATACATTATTAAATGTCTATTTTATTTCCATGATCTGAAACTGACTGCTCACCCAAGAAAAGGGATTCATTTCTAAGCATTTATGTCTTTCTTTGGGCTTCCCTGGTGGCTCAGATGGTAAAGTGTCTGCCTGCAGTGTGGGAGACCTGGGTTCAATCCCTGGGTTGGGAAGATCCTCTGGAGAAAGAAATGGCAACCCACTCCAGTACTCCTGCCTGGAAAATTCCATGGACTGAGGAGCCTGGTAGGCTACAGCCCATGGGGTCTCAAAGAGTCGGACACGACTGAAGGACTTCACTTTCACTTTTCACTTTTTGATGGAAACAGAAGAAAAGTTTCCTCTTTAACAAAACTGTCCCAGCGGTGGGAAAAAAAAAAAAAGGTTTCCAAATCAGACTACAAGTCTTCCTTAAATGTCAGTGTGTGGTAAATAAGATATGGTAGCAGTCTTTTAAATTTCACAAAAGCTAGTTAAGATGGTGTATTTTGCCATTTTGCAGATGGTCCGTCTGAGTTAGTTCTGTTATCAGTGTTATTTTCATCGTCTGAATCGTGTTCATCATCACCGGCGAAGACCTCATCGGGAGCCACCGTCACCCGGTCCTGTGCTTCCTGCTGTACCTGAGAGCAAAAGAGCTCCTTCACCAGCTCCCTCATCTGAGCCACACCCGGTAAGCTCTGAAAAGTGTCGGTGACGCCCCCGGCGCCTCACAAGGCACCCCTAGCTGCTGTCGCTGCACTTCCAGTCTGAGGTACTCGCCCTGTAACAGCTCCTTAGCGACCGCTAAGCTTCAGGAGCATGCCACAGTCAATAGGTTATTTTTAAGTTCAGAGAATAACTTGTCTCTCTTACTGCCTCCTTTCCCAAAATTAAAGGAAATATCACCTGCTGTAATAATCAAATATCTTTAGTCTGACTTTAGATGGCAATGCAAATTCCAATCTTTGTAATCACTTCATTCGTACAAGAGTGTGAAATATACGTTTAATTAATGAAGGATACAATGCAATAGTAGGGAAGGGCCCATGAAACATATGAAAGTAATAAAACGCTGAGATTTGAAGATGAAAAAGATAATAGCATCTACCAAACAAGCTTTAGTACTCTCACTTGGAGATAAATTTGTTTTGTAGTAAGATGGATAGGTATGAATATATTTGCTGTGTACTAAGAGCAACCTCTATATATCACTGGACACTGACTCATTTCCTTGTACCCATCCCCAGGCTGTCCTTACAACCTCTGGGATGTTCTAAGGATGTTCTACACAGCCTGTCGATGCTGTGTAGTGATTAGTACAAGTGGCAGAGATACTGGCAAGAGAGGACTCATGAGTCCAGCAGAATTATCCTGCTCATGCTCAGTCATGTCTGACTCTTTGCAACCCTATGGACTATAGCATACCAGGCTCCTCTGTCCATGAGATTTTCCAGGCAAGAATACTGGAGTGGATTGCCATTTCCTCCTCCAGGGGAACTTTCCCACCCAGGGATCAAACTCAAGTCTCCTGTGGTTCCTGCATTGGCAGGCAGGCTCTTTACCCCTGAGCCACCAGGGAAGCTTCAGCAGAATCAAGTGCTAGAGTTTATATCCAAGGGTTTCCACTGAAGCATACCCCTCAAAGCAATAGCCTGTTTATTTTGACAATAGAAATAATTTTCAAATGGTTTGCTTCCTATATACATTTTATATTACCCCTTTTAAGAACAATTGTCTTCTGTGTATTTCAATGCATATGTCTCAAGTGAACAGTATGGTCCTGGTGAAACACGTGAGGTAAAGCAACATTTCTGCCGTTGATCATTTCATCCATAAGGTGATTTTTGTCTTGAGGTTGAAAACTGTTGTGCAGTGTTTTACCTCCTTAGTATCAAATAAATTTAGTAACTGACTTAAGAGAAAATATGATGATGTACATATATAAAGAAATATTATTTTCTCATAAGCTTTTGTTTGTACCTACCAATTTTATTGAGATATAATTGACCTACAGCATGTATGTTTAAAGTGTACAGCATGATTTGAATCACACACATCATGAAATGATTAAGACACTAAGTTTACTGAACAGCTATCATCTCAGATATGAAATAAAAGAAAAATAATTCTTGTTTCAATGAGAACTTGGGATTTCCTCTCTTTAAAACTTTCATATATAACATACAGTAGTGTTAACTATATTTATCATTTTGTACATTGCATTCCTAGGACACAGTCATAACTGTAAGTTTGTACTGTCTGGCTACCTTCATCCAATACCCTCTTCCCCACACCTTTTGGTCTTTGGTAACCACAAATCTGATTTCTTTTTCTATGAGTTTATTTGTTTTTGAATTATAATTGACTTACAACATTATGTTAGTTCCTGGCATACAACACAGTGATTCAACACTTCTGTATATTACAAAGATATCACTACAGTAAGTTACCATCTTTCACCATGCAAAGATACTACATTATTATTGGCTTTATTCCTAACACTGTGTGTTCCATCCCCTTAACCACTTTTTTTAGCTGAAAGTTGATCTCTTAATCTCGCTCGCCTACTTTTCTCTTTTCCTCCCGCACTTCTCAGGCCACTGTCGACTACCTGTTGGTTCTATCTATGACTCTGCTTTCTGTTTTGTTTCGTTCAGATTCCACATATAAGTGAAATGATACAGTATTTTTCTTTCTGTAACTTATTTCACTTAGCATGATACCCTCTAGGTCTGTCTAAGTTGTCAAAAATGGAAATATTTCATTCTTTTTATGGCTGAGTATTATTCCATTATATATACATATATAGCACATCTTCTTTATCCATTCATATATCATGGACACAAGTGGCTTCCATATTTGGGCTATTGTAAACAATGCTACAATAAACAAAGGGTTGTGTTATCTTTTGTAATCAATGTTTTTATTTTCTTTGGGAAAATATCTAGGAGTGGAATTGCTGGATTATATGGTAGCTCTATTTTTAATTTTTTGAGGACTTGCCATACTGTTATCCACACTGCTCTAACAATTTACATTCCTACTGATAGTGCACAAGGGCTCCCTTTTCTTCAACACTTGCTATTTGTTTCTTGAGGGAAATAATGATGATGATGTTGACAATGTCTGTGTGTGTGTGTGTGTATAATTAAATTTATGTAAGAAAGTTCATTGAAGACATAAAGGAGTGTAAAAGAAAGAATAAGAATAATTAAATGAAAAGCATTCCATTGTAATTCACAGATTAAAATCTATTTAGTGGGAAATCAAGTGATTATCATGTATCAAATTGTTATGGAGAGATTACCATGTGCTACCTAGTTCTAAACACTTGGCATGCTCCATCTCATTTATTCCTTAGATACCAGAACAAAATAGGTAATAACTATTTACAAATGAGTAACAGAGGCTCAGAAAGGTTAAGTAACTTCCCCCAGATAACAGCAAATTTCAGTGTTGATGGTTGACAATAAAATAATTGAATGATTAATAAAGCTAATTGCCCATAATCAGATATATACTTAATCTTAAATATAATAAGAGGAGTTAACAAGCATCAGATATATAGTACTCCACATGCTTCACCTGGTTTAACTCTGGTAATAACTTTTCAGATTAGAAACTTTAATTATCACTTTACATTTAACAAAAGTGAGGTTTAAAAGGGGCAAATGATTTTCTCAGAATCACTCAAATTGTGCTCAGAGTGAGTGCCTATATTAAAACCACCCACTTTAACTCCAGAATTATTTCCCTTATCTACTATTTTAAATTCCCAGTCTAAGAAGCTATGCCATACACAATATACCCAAGCACACACACACACAAACTTAAGATGCTATTTTTCATTACTCCAATGAGAGTAATCATACATACAGAAAACAGGAATACAAGTCTCATAGGGAAAAACAAAATCTTTGTGTACTGTAATATTAATAGATTACTTGCCTTCTGCTTATGCCACAGAAAGATTCCAAATTTTACATTGCAATAAAAACGACCAGCATGTTTCAGACCACTGACTCAGGCTGCTTCAAGATTTTAGTGTGAAAAATGGAACATCAAAAATAGACTTCCACATGAAAGACATCCTATAATTTGCCTCCAGATAAACACACAATCGGATTCTATATAGTATAAATATATACCATTGAAATAATTCAGAATAGCTAAGGGGATTGAAATAAATATAAAGGAAGACTGAAAGTCTTTAAAAATAGTTGCTACAGTATGACAGTTTTTTTTAAACCTATATTGCTCATATTTATTTCTCCTTTTTCTTCCTATGTAGTGTTCAAGGACTTGTAATAGTGCATAATTTTTAGTTTCTTATTTATTTATATGAGGTAATTCCGGCATATATACCACCATGGGCTCTAACAAATGTGGCAATGCAGCAAATAAAAACATGCTTTGTTTATTAAGTTGCACAAGACTGCAAATTTGTAACCAATTTCTGTAAATAATATATTTTGATGATAAGGTGCATAGTTCTCCTCAGAGCTTGAAAAAAAGATGGGAATGTAGATATAAGCTACAATATATTAATGGCACTGTATGTTTTGCACTGGCCTCGGCCACTCTATTGCATCAGGGCTTAAGAGTCACACTATATTACAATCCAATCCACCACCGAACCACACTGACTTCATATTGTTAGCGCCAACTTAGGCCTGCAGTCCTATTCCATTCTATGTCTGTGGGAATGGCTGAGTTATAGCCTACTCACAGGGAATGTGCCCAAGCCAGATAAACTGCTTGTCAACTTTTACCCTTGTCTTCATCTGATATGAAACAAAGATATGTCTTTTGCTGATGTAGATGGTTAATGGTCATGAGACACCCAGGGAGTGGGAAGAGCCCCAGTTGCAGGTGGTTCTAACGTACTTTTCACTTGGTAATAAAATTCTTTTTTAGCTTTGGCCCCTTTGAAATAGCCCTATAACCCTTTCAGCAGAGTGGAGTGTGGCTCTGAATGCCTCTGGATCTTGTCCACAAAATCATGCCTGTATGTGTGTTATTCATGATAAACTTCATAAATGTAATTCATAGAATTGCATCCTTCAATTTTAAAGTTCCTTCTCTGTTTAGAGGATATTATTTAATATCTCACCGCCCAACAAACCATAAAGGCTAATTAATTCTCAGATTGCAGGCCTCCTCCCTTGGAAGCCACAAAATAAAATGGCACATATCTTCATGATAGTGATTTTAATATTCTTCAAAATATTTTATATGCAAATAAATATATGTCTGAAGTGAAGTGAAGAGAAGTGAAAGTGGCTCAGTCTTGTCCAACTCTTTGTGACCGCCATGGACTAAAAAGTCCATGGAATTCTCCAGGACAGAATACAGGAGTGGGTAGGCTTTCCCTTCTCCAGGGGATCTTCCCAACCCAGGGATCAAACCAGGGTTTCCTGCATTCTAGGCAGATTCTTTAGCAATTGAGCTATCAGGGAATCCCAAGACATGTCATGGAAGAGGTAACAATACCCAAATTATTTAAAATGAAAAGACAAGAGTTAAAGCTTACTTGTACAGAAATCACCGTACGAGTCTATGGCCAACTCCCCATTTTTCGACTATTTGTTGTTGTTGTTCAGTCAATAAGTTATATCCAAGTCTTTGTAACCCCATGGACTGCAGTGCTCCAGGCTTGCCTGTCTTTTACTCTCTCCTAGATTTGGCTCAAACTCATGACTCTTGAGTCAGTGATGCCATCCAACCATCTCATCCTCTGCCATCCCCTTCTCCTACTTGCCTTCAGTCTTTCTCAGCATCAGGGTCTTTTCCAATGAGTTGGCTCTTTGCATCAGGTGGCCACACTACTGGAGCTTCAGATTCAGCATCAGTCTTTCTAATGAATATTCAGGGTTGATTTTCTTTGGAATTGATTGGTTTGATCTCCTTGCTGTCCAGGGGACTCTGAAGAGTCTTCTCCAGCACCACCATTCAAAAGTATTTCCTACTATAGGTGCCTTCTACTTAGGGCCTCTTAAGCAGAAACATCTGAATACCTCAGTTGATATTCTGATGGAATATGAGGTAGGAAGAAATCATCTCACCACTGGTACTGATCTCGATGGTGATTGATTTCCTTCCTTGGCTATCAAGCAAAGCACACTTGTATTTAGGTCTCTGCCTTTGTGTTTTTATGGCACAATTAGTCTCCAACCAAGGATAGAGTTTTACCATAACTTTTGCCTACTCATAGACTGGGATGTAAGCTCATATATATGAGTCTACAAAGATACCTTATATATCGTAAGATTATAAATACACACAGATGGTATTAAAGTGAATATCTGAATATTTTTCTCATTATTAAAAAGAAAGAAGGCCTATAATAGTTCTAGGATTTTGATCTGGGAGATATATATATATATATACACACACACACACTCTCTCTCTCACACACACATACACACACGCAAATACACAAACATATACATACATGATTTATTTTGGTAACTCATTTTCCTTACAAATAGAGATTTTTAGATCCAAGCAAAAGTCTGTATTATCAATCTTTTAAAACAGAAAGATCTGGCAATAATTTGCTTACATTCTTGTGTAGCAGCAGTCTTCAGTACCTAAATAGGGAATGACACTTCATACATATTATTTGTTCTTTGGTTGGCCACAGTCCCCACCACTCCCTATTATTTATTGCTTTCATCCATCTTCTGTTATTTATTTCACCCTTCTGGCATTTGAGCATCAGGACAATTATAACAAGTACATACTAATTCACCATTTTGACTACTAAGTCATTCATTATGTAAAGCATTTTAGTAAATATGACTGAACTGCATATGAATTGAAACAGCCTAACTATGATATATGCATCTTACAGTAGCATTGATCCATTGCTTGTCAATGTATGTTCATTATTTTAAATTAATGATAAATTTTCAGGTTAAAAAAGTAAAGAATGAAGGAAGAGAGAAATTGCTTAGAGAAGTTGAAATTGATTGTCTACCTCACCTAAGTACAAGACCATAAGAACATTTTTGTGAGGGAAAGAGGATGTCAACAGTTTAACTAGCTGATGAACATAAGTGATTCAGTCTTCAATTATGGGATGCTTACAAGTAAGGTTAGCCATTAACTCTACTGTAACTCTACCTAAACAATCTTGGCTTACTTTCAAAAATGGTAAGTATGCATAATGATGGTAATTTGATTGGATTTAGTTTTGTATTACTTGACTTTACAGAATTTGTAGTCAAAACTCAAATACATTTTACCTAGTTAGCAAAGCCTGATGTATTTTTCTATAAATCTCCTATTCTTAAAGAACAAGTTCAGAAATGTTAATCATAATCATGGTTGAACTAATGCTTATTAGTAAGTTTAATCTGTCCTGGTCAGAATTTGTTAGAAATGAGAACAGCAAAATAAAAACACAATGGTCATAATGACTTCTGATTATAATCAAATGTAAGGCAACCTGAAAATAAATTTACCTATTTACTTAGGTTTTTAGAGTCTTTTCTTTGTGAAGGTAGTTAAAAGTAGAGCTCAAAATAAGAAAACACTGTTGTGCAGTGAAAAATATTCAGAAATTTTCAATAGATATTCAGAGAAGAAAATTAAATAGGTCTATGTATGTAAGATTATATTTTGACTGATAGGTGCATGCACACACTGGATGCTAAAGTCTACTTTATTTTGGACCAAGAAAAGGAGGTTACCAAAATATTTCAAAAGAATAAGCATTGTTTCAAAGATGGTTAAAATATTTTTGTCAAAGTATATGCATTTAATTCATAATGAATTAATTGTTTTTAGATTATCAAATAACTTTGCAATAAATTTTGCCTCAGTATCAATTTGGGAATAAGTCAGATCCTTACCTTGATTAATCTTGTGATCTTTAGAAACAAACTTCCATTTTCAGGCCTTAGTTTCCTCAGAGAGTAACCCCTCTAACTCAGAAATTCTGATATAGATTACTTTGATCTTAATATGCAATTCTAGAAATAAAATTCCAATTTCTAAACAATTTATTTCAACACTTTATAGAAAACACCATGATAACTATTAAAAAGGTTATAATTCTCTCTCCTTTTGTCAGAATACCATCAAAGATAAACATCTAATTTTTTTTATTTTTCAGTCAGCCATCCTATAATTCAGACTGATTCTGAAAAAATCAGGTTGTCCCTAATCAAGGCCCCATAAAATATGTGTTATTTTTACGAACAGAGTAGAGAATACAATCAGAAAGAAAAAAAGAAATAAGAATTTGGGAGTAGAAAAGTTTGAGAGAGAAAGAAAATTATCACAATTCCCAGATAATAAAATTTGAAACCTACAGGCACAAGAAAAATAACTACAAAATGGTTTCATACTATAAGAGAATGTGTTTTAAGTAGCTTCTTATAAGACTGATTTCTTTATAAAAAGAAGCTTTCCCATATTTCAAGAAGAAAAACACTATGAACATCAATTAAACTGAAGAACCCATCTACTAAAGCAATGATAAGATAAAATATTGCAAAGCAAATTTGGAAGAAATAAGAAAAAAACATAAAAAATTGAGGAACAGAAAATGAAAAAAAAATGAACAAATGGTAAGTAATACAAATGCTAACATTTGCTAGACAAACTAAGTATTAATTCTTTGGAATCTAATTTGAAAAAATAACCAGAGTAAAATGTCATTTTTTTATGTTACTGGAAATAGTGATGCTAATTTCAAACATTCTGAAAATAAAATAATTTAGCATCTGTAGAGGCATGTTATCACAAATCAATGGAAAATACAAAATTCAAAGATGGACATGACTGTAAAAGTGATGTAAGATGTGAGCAAAATACATTTTGCAATTTTTTAAAATCTTAATTTACCTTTTAAATGCCAACTGAATTACAATACGGTTTGTATGGAAACTATAAACAGTTCAATGATCCTTTACAAAATGAACAGATAGCCATAATCCGGATGAAGATACAGAATATTACCATCATCCCAGAAGTCTCCATATCATTCTCCCCCAGTTAATTATCATTTCCAAAAGAATTTACCCACTTGGTATGCCTATGGTTGAGCTTTACATAAAAGAAAATACTTAGTACATATTATTTTGTGTCTTGCTTCTTTCACTCACCATTAGGGGTGTGAGGTTTATCACTTTGTTGCTTATAGCCATAGTATACTATTTCATTGTTGATGAACATCTGATGTGTCATTTAATTCTTTTCTCAAAAATTGACATTCATGGTCTGCATTTAATAGATCAGAAAGTATTACAAGCTCAGATTTAGTAAATTTTGATAAAGAGTTTTCTAAAGCAGTATTCTCATCCTCAACAATTCTTGAAATCTTTTTTAAAAAGTTTTTTGTCATTGTTATTCTTGTTTGTTTTTTTTTTTTCCCCCAAACTGTTGTAGTAGGTACATGGGTGGCATTTGATTTTGGTTTTGTTCTTTATTTCTTTTGTGACAATTGATGTTGAAATTCTTTACACAGGCTATTTGATCATTTTGATGTCATCTTTCTTTTTAAGTCTTTATTGAATTTATTACAATATTGCTTCTGTTTTTATGTTTTGCTGTTTTGGCCATGAGGCGTGTAGGACCTAAACTCCCAAAACAGGGATTGAATCCACACCCTCTTCAATGGAAGGTGAAGTCTTACCCAGAGGACCACCAGGGACATCCCTGAATATCATCTTTGTAAAGAGTTAGTTCAAGTTTTATCTATTTCATAAAATGTAGATTATCTTTTTTTTATTACTGACATTTAGACATTTTTTGTTCTGGATACACATTCTTTTTGTATATAAATATGTTTTCTCATTCTGTAGCTGGACTTCTTCTTTCCTATGGTGTCTCTTGAAGATCAAAACTTTCCAATTTTAATGGAGTTCAATCATCAATACTTTTAATCATGATTATTTCTTTTTGAAGACAGTTATAAAAAAAATTCTTTGTCCCCTCTGGTGTCACATGGTAGTATACATTTTCTTGTAGAAGTATTTTTGCTTTATCATCCAAATAGTTCTAAATCCACCTGGAATTGATTTTATGGATGTTATGAGGTAGATGGGTTTATATTTTCTTATGCAGGTATATAATTAACTCAGTCTCATTTATTAGAAAGAGCATCCTTCCTTACCACATTGCAGATGCATCTTTATCTTAAATCAGGCCATTTTCTCTTCTATGTGTTCTGTTTCATTAGTCTATTTGTTTATTCTCGAGTAAATACAGCACTGCTTTAATAACTATGACTTTCTTATTTGTCTTGATGACAATTATATCATCCAACAATGTTCATTTCCTCAAGACCTTGTTAACTATTCTTGATTATCTCATTTCTACATGAGTTGAAATCAGCTCCTCAACTTACATGCTGAAATTTTTATTGAGATTGTACTGAATCTAGTTTTACTCAGGGAAAAATGACAAGTTTAAAATACATGATTTTTTTCTATTGGCTAATCTTCTTATTTTATCTCATAAATATTTTTCTTGGTATAGAAATCTTATACAAGTTTCTTATTTGATAAATAGCATATTTTAGAAATTACATTTCTTAAATATTTTTTATTTTTGTATATTGATATTTAATCTAGTAGTCACAATAATTTTAATGGTCTCCTTGTAACATACTTTTGAATGTACTATACAATGTCATCTATGGATAATGACAGTGTCACTTCATCCATCCCAATCCTTATTTCATTTTCTTCTATCTCCAGTGAAATACTGAATAGAAATGTTGCTAGAAATCATCTCCATCTATATCTCATTCCTAGTTTCACAGCAACATTTTATAGTATATCACCATTAAACAGGATGTTTACTGTAGAATTTTGGTCAATACTATTTTATTAAGTATTGTATTAAGTAAGCTTCCTTCTGTCCTTGGTCTGCTAATTATTTTTAAAGTTCAGGAAAAATTGATGGATTTTGTCCATCTATTGGTATGGCTATATGATTTTTCTCCCACATCTTGTTAATGTGGAGCATTACACTGATTCATTTCTAAGCATTAAACCTAACTTGAAATTGTAGAATAAATCAAATTTAAAGCATGCATTTTTATATGCTTGAATTAAATTGTTTAATGATTTTTCCTCTTTTTAAGAGTTGTCCCATTTTCTCTCCATTTCTAGGACTTTGGTTGTATGAGTATTACATATTTTGACCATACAACTTATATCCTTATAAACTTTTTCTACATTTTCAATTAGTTTTTTCTCTCCAGAATTCAGTTTGATATTTTCTATTAAACTATCTTTTCATTCACTAATTATCTTTCCTGTTCTGTCAAGTATATGGTTAAAGTCTATAGAATTATATCAGTTATTTTATTTTTACACTGGAACATATATTTGACTGTGTGTGTAGATTTCAGTTAGATCTGCTAAAATTGTCTGTCTTTTCTATATTGTGGCCATTAAAATTAACATTATTTAACAATATTATCTGTTATCCCAATGGTCTATTTCCATTTTCTATGTATTTTTTAAGGCTTAATTCTTATTTTATTTTTTAATATAAATTTATTTATTTTAATTGGAAGCTAATTACTTTACAATATTATATTGGTTTTACCATACATTTAGATTTTTAGTTATTTTATTATTTTTTGATAACTGGGTCAATATTATTAAGAGGCCTTTAACATTAGCTAAGTATCTAGATATTAAGGTTTTCTTCTGGCAGTTAATTAATGCTACCCTACCCTGCTTATTTAACTTATATGCAGAGTACATCATGAGAAATGCTGGGCTGGAAGAAGCACACGCAGGAATCAAGATTGCTGGGAGAAATATCAATAACCTCAGATACGCAGATGATACCACCCTCATGGCAGAAAGTGAAGAGGAACTAAAAAGCCTCTTGATGAAAGTGAAAGAGGAGAGTGAAAAAGTTGGCTTAAAGCTCAACATTCAGAAAACCAAGATGATGGCATCCACTCCCATCACTTCATGGAAAATAGATGGGGAAACAGTGGAAACAGTTTCAGATTTTGTTTTTGGGGGCTCCAAAATCACTGCAGATGGTGATTGCAGCCACAAAATTAAAAGATGCTTACTCCTTGGAAGAAAAGTATGACCAATCTAGACACCATATTAAAACACAGAGATATTACTTTGCCAACAAAGGTCCATCTAGTCAAGGCTATGGTTTTTCCAGTAGTCATGTATGGATGTGAGAGTTGGACGGTGAAGAAAGCTGAGCACCGAATAATTGATGCTTTTGAACTGTGGTGTTGCAGAAGACTCTTGAGAGTGCCTTGAACTCCAAGAAGATCCAACCAGTCCATCCTAAAGGAGATCAGTCCTGGGTGTTCATTCGAAGGACTGATGTTGAAGTTGAAACTCCAGCACTTTGGCCACCTCATGCGAAGAGCTGACTCATTGGAAAAGACCCTGATGCTGGGAAAGTTTGAGGGCAGGAGGAGAAGGGGATGACAGAGGATGAGATGGTTGGATGGCATCACCGACTCAATGGACATGGGTTTGGGTGGACTCCGGGAGTTGGTGATGGACAGGGAGGCCTGGCGTGCTGCAATTCATGGGTTGCAGAGTCGGACATGACTGAGCGACTGAACTGAACTGAACTTACTGTGGGACTGAGATATTTACTGATATCCTTCTTTACTGTCAAACCCAAGCAAACATAAAAACATTAAAATTTTCCTATTTCCAACATGATTTTTCAAAAATTCCATTTCCTTTTAAAGTGTAAGAGTCTTGTCACTTCAGAGCCTGGCAAAGACTTGTTCAACTAATTCAAGTGAAGAAACAATGCCTGTCAATTAGGTTACTTTGGGTAGCCATTTATCACTTTCAAAGCATTAACAATATTTGGATTATTATTTCCTTAAATGTACTACTGAAATTCATCTCCCAGTTCAAACACTGCTGAGAAATCTCTACAAGGAGTCCAGATTTTTGTATGTATTAAATGATTTATGTGCTCTTTGTTGAATTTTACATGTTCAAGGAAACTGATCATCATTTAACAAAGTTCATTTTATAGTATCATTCAGACACTTTAGTTTTCATTTACTATCAAAATTTTTGAGCCCAGCATCTATCTGTTATAAGGTAAGGGAGTTAGAGAACGCGAGGTTCAGAAAAAGAATGAGACCGGCACTTTACAGGAACAGATCACCTTTAATGAAGTGAGAAGGGGCAGGAGTCAAATTAGCGAGCTGCTGCACTAACCTAAGAAATTAGTAAGCATATATAGGCATGTATGTGGAAAGTTACTGTCTTAAGGGGGCCTGTTCTTCTCCATGGTTGTTCGGAGTATTTATCTCTTAAACGGCTGGGCAAGGAATTTTGGAGATTTGCCAGAGGCTGGACTGGCTGGGAGCTAGGCGCAATAAACCTAATGTCCATTTTTCCTTCAAGTGAGAGAGTTCTTTGTTTTGCATAGAGTAGTGGGTAGGACCTGGAAGGGAGTTTTAACTCCAGGCTATCTAGAGCCTTGCAACTTTCCTTCATCTGTGAATGTGTTTTATGACAATATCAAGATCTTATTATATAACAGGAGACAAGCCACTCCTAGAGCTAACCATTTATGCAGTAACGTCGGTAAGGAATTCATCACAATTCCTCCTAGACAGCACTATCCAAATATGAAGGCAATATATATATATATATATCACCTTCTCTTTTTCAGACAGAAGCTTGTAGCAAGAAAATGTCTTTTATGAATTTTGTCAACATTCACAATGTTTATAAATGCTAGAGCTTGATAGCTAATGATAAATCATGTTTACTCACCACTATGGAAGGAGAAGTCATGTTTCCATTTATTGCTCTCAGATCTCTTCATTTTCAAAGATACTTTTTCAGTTTTTCAACTTATCTTGATAGACAGTGGTGTCTTTGATTTATCTAGTTGCATCTTAACCCAGCATTTTCTCACTATACATTTACATGCTCCCATCATTATGTTATCACCAACCATGTGAAACTTTTCTCTTTTGGGGGCAGTGGGAGGTGATAATTCCTGCTACTAAATAACTTGATTCTTGAAATGTTGCAGTTAATGCAGGTATTTTCTTTTTAAACAAAACCTTTACTGACTTTAAGATTCCAAGAACTATTTCTCAGTGCTTTCCTTGTTGAGTAACTGTGGTTTGTAATTGTGTCCTTTTGATTTTGTTGCTTCGCTTAAAGATTGTTTGCAACAAACTATGTACAATGGGATTAAATAATGGATTGTCAGCTCCTATAAAAATGAATGGCTTTCCTGGTAAATATGTTAATAGGAAGCTTTTATTGTTGCTGTTGTTATAGTTTTATTTTTTTTTCCTTTGTTGCTCTGGTTCAGTTACTTGGAAATGACTTTGAACATTGCAATTGTTTATTTTCAATCCTACCAAAAGTATCTGCAGACTCACACCTGGAATCACCCGCTTTCATTTCACGCCTCATGTTCAGAAAACACCATACTGGATCCTCAAACATGCTTGCAAACAGAAACATTAATCAAACATATGCTTAATAGTTTAAAAAGAAAATCACAAAAAGTATTACAACTTAACAATTCTTCCAGCCTACATGTCCGTCCACATTCTGTAGCAGCCGCAGGAGGACTCCTGACTTGAGGTGCATAAAAATCTTGTCTTAGAATCAAGATAGAAGCTTTCTCTACTGTCCTCCTCACTTTCTTCTAAGAAGTCACCAGAAGCATGTTTAAAGTCTATATTTCTGTTAACATTCTGTTCAAGGTAATGTAGCCTTCTTCTCTGAAGTGCTTCAAATTTCTCCCATTCTTCACCATTTCCCCCATTCTTCACTCAATTCCAAGGTCACTTTTACAATAGTCAGGGTAAGCTGGAAACTTTCAGGCAGAAGCTGATACTGCAGTCTACAGGGAAGATTTCTGCTCCCCGGAGAAACCTCCATTCCACTTTTAAGGCCTTTCTGCTGATTAGATCAGCCACATACAGATTATAAAGGATAATTTCCTTTAAATAAAGTTAAGTCATTGTAAACATTAATCACATCCACAATATAGCATCACAGCACCACTTAAAAGACTTGTGTTTGTTTGAAAAACTGAGTCCTATAGCCTAGTTAACACATAAAACTGATCATCACAGGTAATTTTAGCAGTATTAAAATCAATTTCAATATTAAAATTGCTATATTAACCTCAGGCATAACACATCATTTTGTTGTTTTATTATATGTAAAATGTTAACAAGAAAGTGCTTTAAAAACTAGAAAGGGTAGAGTTCATTCTTCTAATTTTATGTTACACAAACCTTGAGATGCACATTCAGTGTGTAATGCATGGGATAAATACACATAAATACACATATCTTACTATGGGTAAGATGAGCAGGAATTTATCCTAGGCATGGTAGAAAGGTAAAGTGAACAGCAATGGGCCAGATAAAATTTGTTGTATACCCTGTTAGAGCAACTTTGTCTTAGTTTTCTTGTAATTAGCATCTTTTTGAATAGAGACCTAATCACATTTGCTTTACAATGCAAAATGTCTTGGGAAGAAATCCACTGAAATTATAAAAAGATTTAAAAAACCCTCATATTGGAAACTGAATTCAAAGCAGATTTATAATATAGAGAAGTAAAGCAAACCAATCAAAAAGTGTAAAAGATGTTATTTCCTGGTCTAAAATTCTGATTCAATATTAATATCATATAATGACAGACTCCAGCATTAACAATGGGAGTTGTTTCTAACAATACAGGAAACTGGATTCACAAACTAAATTATTAAAATGTATGGTCAAAGAAATTAAAAATAAAATAGGTCTGTGCAACTGATATTTACAGATACATACATCCTAATTTAACACCATGGCATGGACTTTGAATATTTTATTTTTTAAGTCACAAGTATTGATCTGACAGATATATTTTCCTTTTATAAAACTCAACATGCACATAAATTCTATATCAACTACTGCTCCCAATCCTAGTTCATTCCTTACAGAATACCACTGTTATCAATTTGATTTCACAAATCATTCTATAATATATACAACAAATATACATACCAAGATCAATCCATTCTTTAATTGCTTTGTTTGTTTTTACATAAATCATGATACATTGTCTATTTCAAGTCCTCCACACACATTACATGTCTTAGTCATCTTTCCGTGACATCTAATGTGTCTTACTTGTTTTTTTGTTAACTATCACATAGTATCCCCAAAACAAATTCAGCTACAGTTTGCTCAGCTAGTTTCTTTAAGATGGGTATTTTGGTTGTTTCCAAGTTCCTGCTATGATGTACAATACATTCTTTCTCATGCATATGTACAAGTGATTTTACAGCACATTTTCCAGTTCATCTGGAGGGCTTGTTACAAGAAATATACCCTCCTTAGGACTTCTGCTTTAATATATCTGAGCAAAACCATGAAACTTTGCATTTCTGACAAGTCCCCAAGGAATAATGATGGTGAAAGTGCTGGTCCAGAGTCTCAGAGTCTGCCTTTTAAGCACTACTGCATTAAGTAACCAGCCCATCAGGCTCCTCTGTCCATGGGATTTCCCAGGCAAGAATACTGGAGTGGATTGCCATTTCCTTCTCCTAGAGCTCTTTCCGAACTAGAAGTTGAACCCATGTCTCCTTCATTAACAGGCAGGTCCTTTGCTGTTGAGCCACCTGGGAACCCCATTAAGTAACCACCGTGTACTAATAAAACTGGTCCACCACTAGCAGGACCACTTAGAGCTTGTTAGAAATGCAAATGTTTGAGTCCCACCTCAGCTCTACCAAAGAAGAATCTGTGCTTCAACAGGGTGCTTCATCTGATTCTTCTGTATTATCAAGCCTGAGGAGCACTGATGTAGTCTAGACTTATGTAACTAAGATGTATGTTGGTATTGGGAAACCTCATCTCTCCACCCTGCTATTTAGTATGACATGAGTTACATAGTGTAATTGGGCACCAGAACAACCTTTTCATTAGTTCTAACAAACATCAGATAATTAATTAGAGTTATTATTTTAAAAAATAGGTCTAGCCAAAAATTACAACCTCAACATTGGAGGAAAAGCCATATGTTTAATACATTCTAAATTCTATACTTAACACTGCCAAATAGGGTAGCGACTAGTCACATGTGTCTATTTACATTTAAATGAAGTGAAATCTAATTAAACTTACAACTGAGTTCCTAAGTCCAGGAGCCACATTTCACACCCTCAACACCATCACGTGCTAGGGGCTACCCTGTTTGCATCATTAAGGAAAGTTCTCTTGGACAATGCTGTTCCACAGGCACACCATGGTTACATATCTTCTTCCCTTTTCAATATCCTTTTCAATTTACTGCATTCAAAACATATTGACTCTGCTACTATGGCAACTGTGATTCATTTCTTGCAATCTTCCTTAGAAGATCTATAAAATATTTCTAAGAGATAGAAGAATATAAATAGCACTACAATTATGTTCTTTTAGAATTCACATATACTGTACATCCATAGTTTTGTTATTGAAGGTTATTCAAATGTGACTTGTAATTTATCCAGTGCTTTCTCCAAAGGGCTCAGTCCTTAGAGAGATACTTTTAAACTAATTCCAACTTTCTGGCTTTTATCTATCCCTTTCTATTCTCAGTAGTGTTGTAATCAATAGAAACATGTCTAACTTACTTGAACTTTCTAGGCTTCTTTTCACTCTGCACTGCAATAATGAACTTTGCTTCTCTGGACTAGAGTCACTAGAGATGCGAGGGCAAATCAAATGTTTCTTGTGTTAAAAATAACTTTTTGCTTTCATAGAAAGAACTAAAATCCTAAGTATAAGATATATTACTTATAAAATTACATGGTGGATATCATATAAACAGAATGCCCTTGTACTTAGACACAGCTCAATAAGCACAGCTATTTATAGAATTCAAGGAAATACACACACTCTCTCCATTGTCAAAGTAGCTCCCCAGAGGCAAATTCACTATCCATGGATAATCAAGACTTATGGAATGCTACCACCATGATCCATTACTCATAGTATTACGATCCAAAGTGATTCCTTAAATACTTTGGCGAGATTGTGGCAAACACATTTGGTGGCAAAATATAACCTGGTATGATGGGAAGGGGTGTGACTTTTAGCCTATATTAATCCCGCTTGGTCTAATTATTCATATAACTTGCTTAAGAAATGCAAATATATTGGATTATGGGATATTAATTCATACCTTCTGGAGTATTTATGTACCAACCTTTTCAATGGATTGTGGCTTTGAGTCTCAAATAAAGATATACTTTTTAGAAGGCAAAACTAATATTACTCATATAATTCAAAAAGGTTAGTATGCTTTGGTTGAGAAAACAGTATGAAAAAAAACCTTAATTTGATTTAAGAAAACTATGCATGAAGCATTCAAATACAGTTTAGCCTTGGCTCGTATACTTACCAGTTTTCAGTTCAGTTCAGTTCAGTTCAGTCGCTCAGTCGTGTCTGACTCTTTGCGACCCCATGAATCGCAGCACGCCAGGCCTCCCTGTCCATCACCAACACCCAGAGTTCACTCAGACTCATGTCCATCGAGTCAGTGATGACATCCAGCCATCTCATCCTCTGTCATCCCCTTCTCCTCCTGCCCCCAATCCCTCCCAGCTTCAGAGTCTTTTCCAATGGGTCATCTCTTTGCATGAGGTGGCCAAATACTACAAAAACTCTCAAAAGCATACATTTCCTAGAAAATCAAGTGCTTTTTTTTTATATTGGTTAGTTTATACAATCATCTTTTCAACAACTGTACCACCAAGTCACATATGCTCTGAGTAAAAGGTGAAATATTTTATCACAATATAACTTGAAGTATGATCAAATTATATATTTTTTAATTTAGAAGAACAAAATCTTGGATTTGAGTTATAATGTCTATTTTTAAAACTCTATTTCAATGTTAAGAAACAAGTTATTAATTAACAGTACATAATAATATGACTCATATAATATTTTCAAGGAAGAAAAAAGGATGGAAAAACCCTCTGTTAAGTTTGATGATCCATCCTGCTCTATTATTGTCGTAGAATTATACTGTCACAGATATTTTATCTCCTATTTCATTTATAAACTTTCAAATTTGTAATTATAAAATAGTATGGAAGCCTCTCACAGATGCAATGAGTCAAGACTACCAGCTAGAGAATGTGGGGTGCATGGGACTTTCAGAGTGGTTGGCGTTCTAGATAAAGAAAGTCATTGTTTCAAGTTAATCTCCCACGGGATGAGAAAAATTGCTAGGTGTATAGGAGAAGAAAACTTATACTAAGAAATTGTCCCTGCTGCAAAGGTGCTTTTGAGTTATGTTTACATGTATGTGTATATAATTCTGAGTTGCACATCGGCAGCTAGCCACCATTTTTTTCTGATTTAATCAATATTCAATTTGGCAAAAACTTGTACTGAACAATATACATTTATGTATCATGGACAATGTATATTGTCCATGGACCATATATATTGGATTCTGTCCCACTCAAATATAAGGTAAGCAGTGGACGGGTAATTAATAACTTCTTGGAGACATAGATAATACTTATTAAAATTAAGCTGAACAACAGAAAATTATCACAAATAAAATGTATGTAGAAATAATGTTACTCTCTTGAGAATTCATTTTTTTCCTAAAACACGTACTCCAATTTAAATTCATCTAACTTTACAATATTTTAATATAAAGAAACACATAAGTATTGTAAAAATAAAGTACCAATAGTGAGGATGATATACAATGCTATTTATAAGTAGAAAATGTGTTCTGAGTAACTCAAACATGTTAACTATGTCATGTTAATAATCTCCATGTACTTTCTTAGTTTAAAATTCCATACTTTAAAATGCATCTCCTCAAGAATAATTCAGAAGTCTTCTAAGTTACAGGAATTTTTTGCTGAGAAATTTTATGGAGTAGTCAGAGTATACTAATGCAGGCGATCAAGGGAGCAACACTCGGGATTCCCCTGCCTCAAAGCTTAAAGAGTTTAAACTGATACTTGCAGGTGAGGAAATGGAGTACAGTGGTTAAACGAATTTGATATGTTTCATAGCTTATTGGTTCTTTATGTGGACTCTTAAGTAACATTTCCTAATTCCTATTCCAGTGCTTCTAATTTTGAATCCGTCTCCCTCTCCAAATAAGTTGTGTGGAGCATCTTCCCAAATTTTTACTATTATGCAGATTTTGTTTCTAATGGGGAACATTCTAACATATTCTCCACTAAGACAAATTTTTCTTAAGTTTTTACCTACGTGTATAAAAACAAAACTAACAAAAATTTTTATATTTTTGATCTATCTCAGAAACCAAACCAATTCATAAAGAGAATGTTATATTTGCTTAAAAGAAACGTACATAGTCATTACCATAAATCACCCACTATTCTAAAAACTTTAATAATCATCAGTAAATATTAATAAACAAAATGATTAAACCTACTACTTTCACATTAATAACACTAATTTAATGTTGCAGAAGGGATCATGTTGCTGAAATTAAAACAACACACGTAACATGAATATAATGGTAACTGTTTCAGTGTGCATTCTTTTGAATGTGCCTGTTCTACAACTAGTAATATTAGTGTCTGACTTTTAGTGAGTGCTTATCATGTTCCAAACACTATTCTAAAACATTACATTTTAAATATGTTTAGGGTTAGGGTTAGGTTCAGAGGGTAAAGCGCCTGTCCGCAATGCGGGAGACCTGGGTTCAATCCCTGGGTCAGGAAGTTCCCCTGGAGAAGGAAATGGCAACCCACTCCAGTATTCTTGCCTGGAGAATCCCATGGATGGAAGAGCCTGGTGGGCTACAGTTCATGGGATCGCAAAGAGTTGGACACAAGTGAGCAAGCTCACTTCACTTCACTTCAAAATGTAATTTATATATTTATATATTTAATTTAATATATATGTTCATAATAGTCCTATAAAAATGTACCATTATATTCCGAAATTTTCACTGAGGAAATTTAAAAATGAAGATTTGAAATAACTTGTTCAAACTAGCAATTAGTGAAGCTTGGTTGGAGATTCTGATTTCTTAACCTATTACTATCTAATGCTTCTGACTGCAGTGTGTCATGGTGTACTTCAAATATCCACTGCTATTATCTAGTTCAACAACTGCAAAACTGTCATTTGTACAGTGCTTCTTGACCACATTTCATCTTCATTTGGTGCAAATTTACATGTTAATTGGCCTCAGTCGTTTCCTTGATGGCACTAGACACAAAGTAGTGCATTTCACTGCGTATCATTGCTGTGATGTAAAATAAAAGCCTCCATTTATTAATTTCAGAAATCAAAGTCCTTTTTATAAAAATGGCTCTCCATGGTGCACATAATTTTGACCTTCAGAACTGATAAAATAATTTGACTATGGCAGAGGATGTAGGAAAATTTCTGTCATTTGGAAATTTGTCTTTATTAACCTAAGACCAAACAGAAATGGTAACCCAAATATTAAAAGTTCAATATTGGTCTTGACCTAACCACTTATGATTCACATAGTAATGCAAACACAGGCATCAAAATCATAAAGGAAATCTAAGAGCTCTGGAGTTTATGTATCATGGACAATGAATCATAACAAAAAATAGTTGAGGATATGCTGATCTCCAAGAACACAACCAAATATTAGGAAAACACACTCCTAATCAGAGAATTGAAAAAGAGTGTATAGCCTTCTAACATTCAGAGTATACGAATGTGCAATCCCTGTATTTCTACAAACCTAGATCAGTTAAGATTTGATTATTTGATTATTTCTGTGTGATACACAAACTCTGATGCTAAATGTAGCTTCACAAATATTTCCACTAGCAAATTACAC
Source organism: Capricornis sumatraensis (assembly GCF_032405125.1). NCBI lineage: Eukaryota > Metazoa > Chordata > Mammalia > Artiodactyla > Bovidae > Capricornis > Capricornis sumatraensis. The sequence continues at coordinate 30,704,017 of NC_091075.1, read as the reverse complement.
CATCCTTATGTTTCAATCCAATACGGCTTAGGAAAAGTTGTGGCATCAATGATTTGCCCTTTACAGCCCTGTTAAGTGTCACGTCAATGTACTTTGACTCTCTGAAGGTCCTCCTCCCCGGGTCTCACTGATGCTCTATGACTTTTCTGAACATTCACGCTGACATCCTGCCTAGGGAGGCATACTCTGGAGCCTGCCTGCTAGACAGTACTCCAACTTCCAGAAGCCAGGTTGACATTGTATTGATGACTAACAATAGCTCAAATAACCTAAATTAATTACAAAAGAACACTTAGTTTTGCACCAGAGGACACTGCCACTGTTTAACTTTTAGCTCAAAAAATGCAATCACTTCTTGTAGAATTTCAAATGCATACACTATAGGGTGCATGTAGGGCAGACCTTCAATAAAATATATTTAGGATGATACAGTATGCATGTATATACCATTTTTGAATCTCTCATGTATGCTAGGTAAGGAAATACTATCTGCAAACTATCTGCGTACCCCAGACTATTTGCATGTGGGGCCAACTGTGTTATCAGCTAAACTGCAGTCATGTTTGAGTAATGTGTCAATTTTATTGGTATACTGGCAAGAACCATGAATTTTTAAAATGAAGTATTATATCTACTCAATATTAGTCAAAAAGAATACCTTTTCTATAAATATGTAGAACAACATGGAAAGATGGTGGACTGATCTTTTCTAGTAAGGCTATTTGTATATCACATTTTATTCTCAGAATAATAATTATGAATGCTACCAATATACTGGGGGTCAGACTTCAAGAAGAAACACAAAGCTTTAGTAGCTGAATACTGCTGAGGAGACAAGTGTGACATACAATATTCACAGGTAAAGATGACTCATAATTTAAGAAATGATGTATCTGTGTAATTTTTAGAGACTAAAAAATAGCAAATTTTATCAAATAGTATGTACTCAAATTTTTAATATTTTTCAACATACAGAATTTTTAACAACCTTATAATTTTTAAAATAGAGAATTCTATGTCATACACAATCATTTAATTGGGAATAAAATATGGAAACAAAAAATAACAGAGAAAAAAAATAACAGAGATTAAAAATTAAAATTAAAGAATCAATTTAAACAACTAGTTATATGAGCTTATCTTTGATTAAATAGTAATTTGCATATTTTGTCCTTTAAGCTTTATCTTATTTTATTTTTGGCAGAATGTCTGGTTTTTGTAGACTCAGCCTGAAGAAAAGCAGCTTTTGAAGAAAATGCTGTTGCTGTATGTCTATCTCTTAAACCTAAACTTGCTGTAGCAGCAGCAGCAGGAGCAGCAGCTGTATTTGATGGCGGTATTTAATCCCAACAAACAGTTTTCATTCCATGTCCCTTAAAGACCTTCTTGCCATTTTCAAATTTGGTAAACAGAACATCTATGCCTATACTAAACATCCAATTAATGTACCTGAAAAATCAATGAAATGAAGTGGAGAATTCAATATTTTTAAAACAAATTCCTGAGCTCACTCCAAATCTGGTCCACTATTGTAGTGAAGTACCATCTTGCTAAACAAATCGTAAACTTAGATGTTATCCTTGATGCCTTTCCTTCACCTGTCCCGAATAGTAAATTGTTCACCAGCGCCTCTTATATCTTATGAGACAGTCCACTTTCTTCCATCTCCAGTGCCAGAACTCCAGCCCCAGCTACTTTTGTCTGGACTGATACTACAGTTTTCTAACTGGGAACCCTCCCTTCATGGCACTATCTAACCAATTACCTAAAGCAAGGACAGAGCAAGCTTGAAAACCATAAATCTAATCACACAATCCACTACTTTAAAAGTTCTCTTAGGACAAAGACTAAATTCAACAATCCAAACCACATTTCCTGTTCCTTCTGACCTTTCCTCGTTTCCTCCATGCTCTCTGCGATCAGGCCACACTGGAATTCTCATGCCCAGCTATGGAACTCATTCTGCGCTCCTTGTTTTCCTTGAATCATCTTTCCTTCCACACCTTTCCTATTTATGCCAAGTTAATTCCTAGTCTTTTCTCAAATTATAGATTTGTCACCACTTGTTTTGCGTTATGTTTCTCTACCCTTCCAAATGAAATTAGTGATCGATATCCCTAGTACTGTGTGCACTTTTTTTCTTCACGGCAACATCTACAGTGACAATTTCATATATATGCATACATATATATGTGTGTATATATATAACATAGCTCACTGATTAGTTTCTCATTTGTCAATCAAATGGTAAAATCTATGAACTGTACTTTATTCAAACATTATTATATCTCCAGGATGTTTGGTAGACTTAATAGCATTTGCTATATATAGATTATTAAATGTACAGCAAAAATTCTGAATTCTGAGACACACCGTGAGAAAAGATCCTGAGAAAGGATCATTTATAGAAATAGGACTCAACATTTCCTAATTTTACAATATCTCCTGTATTGGAAGAAGCTTTTCTGCCTTTGGATTTGTAATTAACTTCATATCTAGAAATTCATTTGGGACTGTTCATATGCTTCCTTATAAAGATGATAATTTTGAAAGTATTTAAAGGTTCCCATCAGGTTGTAAATTCCTAGAAAATAGGGATTGTTTTTATAGATCATTTCTGTCAATGCTTTAGGTCAATATGTAACACACAATACTTTAAACAAAACACCCACACACTAGCTCACTATTTAAATTAAATGAACACTGAATTGTTTTATATTTGTCATCTTCTCCACCAATCTCAATTCATCTGGAGAATTTTTAGCCACACAGTTGAATGAAATGTGTGATGATTCTCCCTCTTCTTCATCATTCCCTCCATCCCTGTCTGGTCTGTTGCTTATATCAATGCTGGCTTTACCTGTAGGTACACTCATGGAGATAAGTCATTATGTTCTAACGACATGGATATTAGTGGATATTTCTTATCCATTCCCCAAGCTCACACTTTCTCAAAAAGTAAATGTTTTTAATGTGTATATAATCATTTTAAATGTAATATTCAGTAGCTTCAATAATATTATTACTGATAAATTTATGTAAAATAGGATGAAAAGAGTGACAACAATAAAATCAAAATACAATATTAAGAAATATAGGTTAAAAGAGAGAAATTTATATACCCATAATTTAGAAGTTAATGTGAAACTGACTTTCAGAATTTTGCCTTTGAGGCTTTTTGTAAGTCTTCCATTTTTATAAGTTCCAATTCAAGTTGGACTCTTACATTAAAGCAAAGCTCAAATCATTTTTATATCCTATGCCTCTAGAAAATAGTCTTACAATAAAAAGAAACTTTGCTACAAGGCCTTTATTTTTATGTCCAAACTTGTGAGAGGATTTTTTTGCTGGACATTTATAAATCAAGATAAGTCTCTCCAGATGACCTTTAGTGACACTCTTTCAGCTGTCTCCTCCTGTTATTTTGCTTTTTCCTCCTCAAAACTGAACATAATTTCTTGTCTCTGTTAGTGCTGAGTTGAAGCAAAAATATCCCAACTGCTTTCTCCAAGAATTTGCCTTTTCCTAAGAGATAAGACTGACTTATTATGACTAACAGCTTGTTCACCAATACCTGTTTTAAGACATTCCCTCACAACTACTACTCACTCTAATAACTAACCAAAGATGTCAGACTATAAACTGAGCTCAGTCCCAACCAGTCCCCTACTTGTCAAGATTCACCTGAAAGTTATCCAGCCTGGACACTAAAGCCCTATAAGTATCTTCCCTATGGCACTTCTAAGACTCTTCCTAGTGTAGTTCCACCTTAATGACAAGTTTAATAAAATTAGATTTGTCAGTCAATAAGGTTTTTTTGTGGTCTTTTGGGAGTTCAATAGTCAAGATTGTATTATCTTCCTATATTTCCTTTTGAAGTGCATTTCTAGCTTCAAAAGCTCAAAAGAGGCTTTGCCTCTTGCTTATTAACTGGATGACCTTGACTGTAAGTTATGTTGCCCTCTAAGATGTCTTGAGCAACATGGACCCCTCATAGGATTCTTCTGAGAGTCAAGAAGAAATGTATAAACAATATCAACTAACACATTTCCAAGTGTATTGACACATTTACTTCTTAAAATAACTCTAAGAGTCATTATCTATATTTTATAGATAAAGAGATTGAGGTGCACAGAAGTCAAATGTGTTGAGGTTCACAGACCTTGTAACCAGCAACACCAGAATTCAAACTCGCAAGTGCACCTCATGTGCTTTGTCCTTAGGCTGTACCTCCACTCTCATTTAAAGGTCCTAGAGACAGGGTTCCACAATTACTTAAAAACAAACAAACAAACAAACAAACTATATACATACATGAATGAGTGCATATAGATGATAGACAGACATAGATTTCAGCATAAAACGTCAATCTTTATGATCAACAAATATCCATTCAGTGTGGTCAAAACTGTTTTAATATTTATTTATTTGGCTGTACCATGTCTTAGTTGAGGCATGCAAGATCTAGTTCCCCAACCAGAGATCGAACAGAGGCCCCCCTGCATGGGGAGCATGGACTCTTAGCCACTGGAGTACCAGAAATACTACATTGACTGAAAGAAATAAAAAGCATCCAATGTTGTTTGAAGATTTTGGAAGAAAAATATCTAATTTTTCATTTTCATAAGCTAAGACTGTTGCTCAGGCAAGCCCCCTCACTTAATTTATTATTTTTTCATCTGCAAAAATAATTATAGCTTATAAGAATTTTGTGATAATGAAGTAATTAATTATGACAAGCAGTGTTGTACTTAAAGGAAGGAAGTTTATTAAATGGCTAGCGTGTTCTATATATCTTTCTATGTACTACCTCATTCCACTTTTACAAGAATGCCCTGAGGTAAGAAGTTTTATTATTTTATTAAACCGCTTTTTCCAGAGGTGAATTTTTAAGTTTAAAAAAGTAAGGATCTGGGCATTTGAGCTCAAGAGTTTCTGTTTGCAAATCCCAAACTCTTCAGAGTTTTCTCTTTTACTTCCCTTCTTCTTAATATCATTCTTCTTCCTGATGTACACTGCTCAAATAACTTTTTATCTCTAGCTACTGCAAGGAGAAAACAAGTCCAGTGAATTCATGTCCTATTTCAGAGGCACAGTATTTTTGCTCTGATTTGAATCCAGAAGGATATTCAATATGATGAATGCATCAATACTTATGACATGGATCTCTACTGAGTTAAGCAACATATTGCTGAGTGTCCTTTGGGAATCTTGCTATATGACTCCTATGAGCCACATATTTCCATTTAACCATGGAACACTTTCTGTACTTTGGACAGGGAGGCCTGGCGTGCTGCGATTCATGGGGTCACAAAGAGTCGGACATGACTGAGCGACTGAACTGAACTAAAGTGAACTGAACTGATGCTCTTTGAAAAAAAAATCAAAGTGCAACCTTTTTTCTATGTCATTTGAGGAGTCTATGATTTCATTTGCTAAAGAAAAAATTCTTCATAATATGTGTTAAATAACAGTCCAGGAGACATTGTTCTGGAGCATCGTGATAGATGTAGGGGCCGAGTCAATGGGGTGTGTTATCAGGGAGTGTCAGAAGTGGTGGATAAGAACCTGATAATGTGGAATTTGATAATATGGGATTAGTACTATTTAAAAAATGAAGAAATAACTTATTTGCCTTTGTACATGTGGATTATTGAATAAGCTTAAATAGTATAAATGGAACTTGTATAGTGCACAAAATATAACAAATTAAATGGATGATCCTTAGTTTAGGTAGCCCAGCTCCCACTTAACGTAAAATGTCTTGAAGACACTTTTTCCAGGTCCTCGGCCAGTTTAATATATGAGGCACACAAGGTAATGACTAAATTTGTCTTTTACATGTTGAAAGAGAAATAAGGGGTTCTGGGCTCTTGCTATTTTATAATCAGTCCCATGAGTATTGCTAGCTTCATGTAATAGGCTGATAAAAGGGTTATTTCTTCAAATGACTAAACAACATCTAATGTTCTTTTCTGAAGTTTAAGAAATCAAGAAATGGCAAAGTATGCTTGACATGTATTTTCTAGTGAACACAGGCTATAACAATTAAGAATTAATTTAAAATTTTTTATGATAATGGTTTTAAGAATATCTGCCTTTGCAGAGTAGCAGGTAAACATTTTCAGATTAAAAATAAAAACAACAAAAAAGGCATTTTTTTGACTCATAGGCTTCTGAAGTAGGCACCTGTTTATTAAGTTCCCATTTATGATGTCCCAGAACTTACTAAGACTCATTGATTTAGCAGTGCTTGGTGAAAAGATTGCTTATTTTAGAATTCTAATTTGTATCTTCACATACTAGCTTTTTGTGTGATTTTAGGAAATTTAGTGAATTTTTCCAAGCTATAAATCTTGTCTTTTCAAACTACCTTTTGGGCATGTAATTTAGTTCTTCCAGATTTCATTAACATCATCTGCAAAACAGAAATGGTGGTGAAGATTCAACAAAATGTATGGTTTAGAAGTGTAACAGAGCACAGAAGAGTGTTTGTAGGAAAGATCTTAGGAACATGGGTTTTACAATGTGATGCTCTCAGACCAAATCCTGTCTTTAATGAATCTCAGATTTTTGTCCACCCTCCCGTGTCTTAGTTTACATATTTAAAAATGAGGGAATGATAATAATTGTACATATCTCACTGGATAAATGATAATGTCTACAAACCATTTAGTATGATGACTGGCACAACGGCCAGCACTGGAGAAGTTCCACTGTTATTACCTAGGGCAAGTTCTAGCATGTATTTCATGCTCAAAAAGCACTTTTAAAAGAGAAATATGGTTATTATTCATTTTGAATGGCTGTTTATAGCCATTCTTAAATATTGTCAAGTGTTTTCTCCCTGAAATATTACCAATACAACTTTTGGAAAGACAAATCTGAGTATACTGCCTACTGCAGAAAGGCAATTAATTCTTAGTAGCATCTATAGAGAGGATGACACAGCTGGGATATTTATTAAGATATTTAAATGTAGCTTAAGTTTCAAAGAATCTTCCATAACTGTTATTTGATGCTTCTATTGTACAGAGGAGGGTATTCCTGGAAGTTCCTAGAATATATCCACAAGTTTTATCTATCCAGAGCAATACTGAAGTTACTGATAAAAAAATACAACTCTAATATGGTAGACAGTGAGCTGTGTGGATGATTTCAATTCTCAAAAGTTATACCTGGCAATAAAGAGATCTTAGTTTTCTGAACTATACTTCCCAGATCATCATCTATCCAGAAAACACAAAATTTTCAAACCCTGATTATACTCTTAGTATATTTTCTGTATTATTACTGAAGAACTTGTTTTCCTCAAATAATAGACAAACAGGGGTTTTAATCACCACAAAATACAAATATAAATCAGTCAAATCAATATATTTTTAGAACCAACATTGAATCAAAATGTTCATTTTACTTTTTATGACACTTAAAACTTGATTCAGTATCATCTGTTTCTTTCATCTACAACTGTATACTCATACCCAACCTTTTAGAGTACTTTCTTTATAAGTACTCTTCAACTGCTATTCTGCCTTTTCTTGATTCCCAGAACTTCAGAACGTAATGCCATGTGGACATCCACAGAAGCAAAACTCCACTCACCAGTCCATTTGGCCAGTAATGCTCATCAGGGTGAGTATTCAAAAAAAAAAAAGCCTAGAGTTGGTATTTCTTTCTCCATGTTGAAATATACAGGCCATGTACATTATTGAGTCTATAAAATAAACATCATTATTTTGATGTAGTATTTCTAGAATGAATGTATTATGATCCATCTGATGTATATTAAATTCTATATAATGTACAGAGATCTTGCTGGAGTTAAAATGACAATATCATCTGGACAAGATCATGAAGAATCATTTCTCTCTGCTCCTGCATTAGAAATAATGCAAAAGGCAACCAAATAAAAGCTTTGAAAGTTGTTTAGAGAACGATAAAGAAACAACAAAGCAGAAGGGTGTCCTACATCTCCTCTCCAACAGAAGAAAGTGATCAAAGTCCAACATTTCCAGAATCCAAACCTGGCCACAGAGGGTAGCCAAGGTATGCTGATTGAATAGGAGTCCCTGTGACAACCACAGGTGAGCCTAGCACCACTGAAAGGATGCTGTTAGCAGGAGTTTGGCTAAAAATAAGTGTCCAGGTAAAATGTTTTTTATCCACACAGGGTTTGAAATTTCCCCCTCCCACTGATAGATAAGAGGGAAGCCAGGAGGGACGGCCAAGAGGGATCACACTATAATAAGTAGTCTGGCCCTGGATATTCTCTATCCTTGTGGGTCTGAGAATGCCCTTTGCTTCTCTTTTGGTTGCCACTGATGCCTCTTTCCAGGTATCCCCAGAGGGTATGGCCAGGTGTTGGAGAAGGCTTAAAGCGAGGATCTACCATAGTAAGTCTGTAGCCCAGCATGGAAGATCCCACCACAAAAGTGTGTGGCCAAGGTACTTGTTGAAGTGACCAGGGGAAGCAGCAACAGCAGGGCCTTCTAAATTTGGAGAGGCCAAACAAACTAAGAAGGCCAGAATAAAACCATAAAGGCTCTGGAACAAGCTGTACTTAAAATCACAGTCTAAAGATGTAGGTTAGAACCTACAAGCTATACATAAACAAGATGAAGATTTACTAAAACAGAAGGCTTGACTGGAACTCAGATACTCAGATAACATAACAGACAAAATAGCCAGGAACAATATCACAACTGGAATGAGATAAGACAGCATCATAAAAATGCTCCAACAATTAATTACAAATTATCTTAAATAAATGGGAGAAAAAACTCATTACAGTGACAGAAGTTCAAAAAAAGAAAAGAGACAAAGGAAAATTATAGGACTAAAAGACACAATAACAAATTAAAATAGCTTAATGGACTCATAAATAGGGTGGAGATGACAGAGGATAGAGACGAAAGTGGAAACGATAGAATCAGTGAGTTTAACAGAATGTAGAGAACCTAATCAAAACAATAGAGGAAAAACACTGAGACAAATTGTACAGACCCTCAGAGATCTGCAGGACAATAACAAAAATAAAGCATGTATATAGTCAGAATTCCAGAAGAAGAGTGGAGCTGAAAAAATTTTAGAAGAAATTAATATCAGAAAACTTCCCTAAAGAGGAACACTAATTTATAGTTCTCATCTTAAACCATGCAGGCCAGAGGAAACAGCATAACATTTTTTCAGGTAATGAAAACAAAAACAAACAAACAAAAAAACAGAAAGTGTCAACCACAAATACAGTTTTCACTGAAATTATTTTTCAGAAAGAAAAAAGAAGTAAATATTTTCTCAGATAAAGAAAAAGTAATTTTTTAATTTTTTTCATCCACACATTTCCATTTAACCATGGAACACTTTCTGTACTTTGGACAGGGAGGCCTGGCATGCTGCGATTCATGGGGTCGCAAAGAGTCGGACACCACTGAGTGACTGAACTGAACTGAACACATTACAATAGTAACAGCGTTGTCTCCATGTGTTTGAACTGATCTGATGACTAGATGAGTCTACAGTGCCTAACACTGAAGTTCACAAAGCAGTTTTTCAAAACCCTCTGACACCATCAGCAATTTTTGCCCCTGCTTCTTCCGAACCCTATCAACCATACTTCCAAAGGTTCTGCTCCAATTTCACAGAGCCCAGACCTCTACTGGCAGGGACAACTGCCCAAGCTATTGAGCCTCCATGCCTGGACAGCAGCTTTCCCCCAACAGGGTTTGTAGTGCTGGATCCTCAATGACAACTGCACCGTCCATGTCTAACAGCCCTGTTGCTTTTGGTCACCATTCTAGAAGCAGACCCAGAGAGAAGCTCTCTGGGCTTCTAACTTTCCTAATATTCTCATCCTGATCCTAAAGTTCAATTTTTTATTCCCTTCTAATCCTTTCAACTATACCCACTCCAGTGTTCTTGCCTGGAAAATCCCAGGGACGTGGGAGCCTGGTGGGCTGCCATCTATGGAGTCGCACAGAGTCGGACACAATTGAAGCGACTTAGCAGCAGCAGCAGCATACCCTCTAGAACCCCCATTCTTTGATTTCAGAAAATCAAAACACGTTTCTCCCCTGTGGTTAATATTCTTTTCCATTTCCTCACAGTTCTTCAAAAATCAAAGTTATTCATTTCTCTAGGATTAATATTCTTTTTGTGTTCACTGTCATACTCAACATTCCATATTTGCCCTTATAGTTAAAGATTCATACTTTAAAAAACTCGACATTCAGAAAACGAAGATCATGGCATCTGGTCCCATCACTTCATGGCAAATAGATGGGATAACAATGGAAGTAGTAACAGACTTTATTTTCTTGGGTTCTGAAGTCACTGCAGATGGTGACTGCAGCCATGAAATTAAAAGGTGCTTGCTCCTTGGAAGAAAAATTATGACAATTCTGGACAGCATATTATAAAGTAAAGACACTGATTTGCCATCAAAGGTCTGCAAAGGTCAAAGCTATGGTTTTTCCAAGTAGTCATGCATGGATGTGAGAGTCGTACCATAAAGAAAGCTGAGTGCCAAAGAACTGATGCTTTTAAAATATATACATATATATTTATTTTTTATTGAAGGATAATTGCTTTACAGAATTTTGTTGTTTTCTGTCAAACCTCAACATAATCAGCCATAGATATACATATATCCTCTTCCTTTTGAAACTCCTTCCCATCTCCTCCCCATCCCATCCCTCTAAGGTTGATACAGAGCCCCTGTTATGTTTCCTGAGCCATACAGCAAATTGTCATTAGCTATCTATTTTACATAAGGCAATGTATGTTTCCATGTTACTCTTTTCATACATCTCACCCTCTCCTCCCCTCTCCCCATGTCCATAAGTCTGTTCTCTATGTCTCTTTCTCCATTGTTTCCCTGTAAATAAATTCTTCAGTACCATTTTTCTAGATTCCATTTATATGTGTTAGTGTTGGAGAAAACTGTTGAGAGTCCCTTGTACTGCAAGGAGATTAACCCAGTCAATCCTAAAGGAAATCAGTCCTGAATATTCATTGGAAGGACTGATTCTGAAGCTGAAGCTCCAATACTTTGGCCACCTGATGGGAAGACCTGACTCATTAGAAAAGACCTTGATTGAAGGCAGGACGAGAAGGGGACAACAGAGGATGAGATGATTGGATGGCATCACTGACTCAATGGACATGAGTTTGAGCAATGTCTGGGAATTGGTGACAGACAGGGAAACCACACATGCTGCAATCCATGAGGTTGCAAATAGTCAGACATGACTCAGAGACTGAACTGAACTGATTTTGAGACTTACGCACCTTTCTGATGACATTAGATTTTTTTATACACAATATCAGAACTGATATTGCTATCTAAGCAAAAGAAAAGTCAGCATGGCCCCCCTTCTAAAGGAGGCCAAGTGAGGACTATTTCAAGTACTGAAACAGGTCAAGCTCACAGAATGTCTCTAGTTTTCATATCCCTGGATATGAATCATTGACTCAGTCCCTGTGTATTGGGAGCTTGGTGTGTATGGGAAGAACTATGATAAAAGAGAAGGCCAGGTGGAGTCTCTAAGAGTTCAATCTCTATGAGGAAGTAAAAAAAATAATACTCTGGGAGTGGTCAAAGGGGAACCAGTATTACTCTTAAGAATCTAAAGGAAGATCAGGTGGTACTTGCTTTCATATTTCCATGTAATTGGCTTGTCAGACACCTACAGAAACTTAATGGCTCCTGCAGGATTACTTATAGATGACCAGAAGCTCAACCAAGTTAGAAGCTTCAATGGCAGTATCATGCCAGCTGTGATGTCTTTCTCATAGCAGATTAATATACTCCTAGATATATGGAATACAGGCATTAATTTGGAGAGTTTGCACTCATCAACCCCAATTTAAAAAAAACCACAATCCTTCATATTCATGTAGAATAGATAGCACTATATATTAGTTTGTCCCAAGACTATTAACTATCCTGTCCTCTATTGTCCCACAGAACATTACATGGATTCATTATTTTAATGAACGAGATAAACAGGAGGTTTTGGTTAGACACATGCCCTATAGAAAAGTGGTAATCAAACTCAGTATGATTCAGTGGGTGCGTGCTAAGTAGCTTCAGTAATGTCCAACTCTGTGTGACCCCATGAACTGTAGCCCACCAGGCTCCTCTCTCCATGGGATTTTCCAGGCAAGAATTCTGGAGTGGGTTGCCATGCCCTCCTCCAAGGGATATTTCTGACCCAGAATTCAAACCTGTATCTCTTACATCTACCTGCATTGGCAGGTGTGTTCTTTACACAAAGCCCTATCATATTTACACAATTTTTAGGATACAGGTATCAGGGTTAAGTTAGGACATTGCCTCCAAAGTGAGATGTTGGGAGCCAGCAAGGGAGATCCCACCTATGACAAGGTGATGCAGAGAGACCTGATGGGCAAGGCAAGTCAGGTATCAAGGGGTCCTCTGCCTGAGCATCTTCCCTGAAACCAAAATCTGTCTGTTTACTGTCTGCTATACTATACTCTTCTGACATTACAGGGGGCTATCCCCTACCACCTCTCTCTGGAAAAGTTAACTTAGAGCTCCAACTTGTCTCCTGCATATGAAAGGAATGTTTCAGCTCAAATCCCTCTGATGGCTCTCTAACTTGCCTGACAGTTGGATACTTTTACAACTTGTGATTGTTTAGAGCCCCCCAACCGCGAGAGGCATGAAGCTTAAAACATCTTAAAGATATAGAGCCTTTTAGAGCTAAGAATTAGTTTGGTAAAGGATTTCATTGTTGAGTTAATGTTTGTGGCCAGGCCTCCATATTCTTTTAGGCACCTGAAGGATATTAATCAATGTAAACAGGATGCAGAAATAGGAATATAGTAGTTTTGATGTTAGTAATACTAGACTTTTGAGTTAATTAATTTTCTCTTTGTTATAAATCACTGTACTCCTCTTTCTTTGTTATAAACTGTTGTGCCCTTGCTATGTAAGAATGTAACTTTATTTTATGCTTTCTGAGAGTGGCACCAGACTTTGGGAAGAACAGCACTATTAAGGCAAATAAGTTTTCTGGTTGACAGACCCTTATCAGAAAAGGGCCGTAAGATGTTAATTGGCCTTCTGGCCAGAAGATGATGTAAATCACCTAAGACTTGTGTATACAGCTAGGTATGCAGAGAGAAAGCCTGGTCTTGATAAGAGTCAGGGCTGCTGAACTGCATAATTTTGTATTATCCATTGATCTCTATGTACAACCAAAAGTATAAAAAGCTTTCCTGAACAATAAAGGATGGGCCAGTCACTGTAAAGACTGGTTTCCCCCTTTTCTCCCTCCCCTTTTCAGGCTGAATTCCCATCTGGGGCATGGAGGCTCACCATGTCTACTTACTTGCCCTGGCTTCTAAGACCCACGTGAGAGAGAGCCCAAGGTGGGGCACCCTCCGCTATTCAAGCGGGCGCTGGTGGCCTATGTAGATGGTGCAAACCTCTTGTCTCGAGGTTTTATTAGCTTTCCACATAAACCAAGTTATTCAGCCTCTTTCTCTCCTCTATTCTCTTAACTGCAAACTCTTTCCTTCAGTTCAGTTCAGTTCAGTTCAGTCGCTCAGTCGTGTCTGACTCTTTGCGACCCCATGAATCACAGCACGCCAGGCCTCCCTGTCCATCACCATCTCCCGGAGTTCACTCAGACTCACGTCCATTGAGTCCATGATGCCAAGCCATCTCATCCTCTGTCGTCCCCTTCTCCTCCTGCCCCTAATCCTAGCATCAGAGTCTTTTCCAATGAGTCAACTCTTTGCATGAGGTGGCCAAAGTACTGGAGTTTCAGCTTTAGCATCATTCCTTCCAAAGAAATCCCAGGGCTGATCTCCTTCAGAATGGACTGGTTGGATCTCCTTGCAGTCCAAGGGACTCTCAAGAGTCTTCTCCAACACCACAGTTCAAAAGCATCAATTCTTCGGTGCTCTGCCTTCTTCACAGTCCAACTCTCACATCCATACTTGACCACAGGAAAAACCATAGCCTTGACTAGATGGACCTTAGTCGGCAAAGTAATGTCTCTGATTTTGAATATACTATCTAGGTTGGTCATAACTTTTATTTCAAGGAGCAAGCGTCTTTTTATTTCATGGCTGCAATCACTATCTGCAGTGATTTTGGAGCCCAAAAAAGTAAAGTCTGACACTGTTTCCACTGTTTCCCCATCTATTTCCCGTGAAGTGATGGGACTGGGTGCCGTGATCTACGTTTTCTGAATGTTGAGCTTTAATCCAACTTTTTCACTCTCCTCTTTCACTTTCATCAAGAGGCTTTTTGGTTCCTCTTCACTTTCTGCCATAAGGGTGGTGTCATCTGCATATCTGAGGTGATTGATATTTCTCCCAGCAATCTTGATTCCAGCTTGTGTTTCTTCCAGTCCAGCATTTCTCATGATGTACTCTGCGTAGAAGTTAAATAAGCAGGGTGACAATATACAGCCTTGACGTACTCCTTGTCCTATTTGGAACCAGTCTGTTGTTCCATGTCCAGTTCTAACTGTTGCTTCCTGACCTGCATACAGGTTTCTCAAGAGGCAGGTCAGGTGATCTAGTATTCTCATCTCTTTCAGAATTTTCCACAGTTTATTGTGATCCACACAGTCAAAGGCTTTGGCATAGTCAATAAAGCAGAAATCAATGTTTTTCTGGAACTCTGTTGCTTTTTCCATGATCCAGTGGATGTTGGCAATTTGATCTCTGGTTCCTCTGCCTTTTCTAAAACCAGCTTGAACATCAGGAAGTTCACTCTTTCCTTATCTCTCTCTAAATCTATATATCTCTCTCGCCATGCCATCCCCACTTTGAATTACTCTGGATCCACTGGGGCTGGACCCCAGCAGTGAAGCATACATTGTCACATCCTGCACACCTAGCCATGAGGTAGGAAGCACAATGCCTGGTAATCCTCTTCAGTTCTGGAAGCAGTATATTCCACAACAAGGAGACTGCTGTGGTCCATATACCTGGTGATTCAAAAGTCTTCTGGCTTTGAACAAAACCTAGGCTGGAAAGGGCTCTGTAGTATGTTTCCCATATACATGTCAACATCTTTCTTTGTGGCATGTGTATTCAAGAATTGTGTCCAGTGGCCTCCCTGACAATATAGTGGTTAAGCCACTGCAAGGGACACAGATTCAGTCCTTGTTTGGGGAATTAAATATCCTGCATGCTTGACTGCATGGTCAAAAAGAAAACCTGTGTCCATTTTTTTTTTTTAATATAGATTTGTGCTCTGGTCATAACTTTTGTCAAATATATACATATATGTGTATATATATGGGCTTCCCATAAGAGATGTGGGTTTGATTCCTGGGTCTGGAAGGTCCCCTAGAGGAGGGTATGGCAACTCACTCCAGTATTCTTGCCTGGAGACTCCCATGGACAGAGGAGCCTGGTGGGTTACGTTCATGGAGTCACAAGGAGTTCCCAATCTAGGCTTGTTTTCTTAAACATGTTTTCTGATAAGTAGATATTTTGTCTCATTTATTATGGTTAGTCTTGTTATTGCTTTCCATATCAAGATATATTCTAATTACTTCCAATTTATAATAATATTCTCCTTTTTTACCTAAAAGTTTCACTGTTTTAACTTTTACACATAAGTCAATGATTAAGTAGCTTTTTATAAACTTCAAGGTAGAAAATAATTGTGTTCCTTTTTTTCACATCAATATACTGTCGTTTTGGCACCATTTCTTAAAAAGACTTTCCATTCTTGATGTTATACCCTCAATTAATTTGTCACTCTTCAATAATAATGTTTGTCTTCAAATCAGCTTTGTCTCTCATTAATATAGAAATTCTAGCTTTCCTACTATTTCTTTTCAATTTGTCACATCTATTTTTACTCATTCATTTCCTTTCAGGTTTATCAATTTCTTATTAATATTCACTTATAATTCATAATGTCTTTACTATACCTCTTTTAAACATTTTTAATGGTTTCCCTGGGGATTAAAATATGCAACCACATTTAACAATTGACTAAGGATTCAGTTCAGTTCAGTTCAGTTGCTCAGTCGTGTCTGACTCTTTGTGATCCCATGAACTGCAGCACGCCAGGACTGCCTGTCCATCACCAACTCCCAGAGCCCACCCAAACCCATGTCCATTGACTTGGTGATACCATCCAACCATCTCATCCTCTGTTATCCCCTTCTCCTCCTGTCCTCAATCTTTCCCAGCATCAGGGTCTTTTCAAATGAGTCAGCTCTTTGCATCAGGTGGCCAAAGTATTGGAGTTTCAGCTTCAACATCACTCCTTCCAATGAACACCCAGGACTGATCTCCTATAGGATGGACTCATTGGATCTCCTTGCATTCCCAGAGTCTTCTCCAACACCACAGTTCAAAAGCATCAATTCCTCAGCATTCAGCCTTCTTTATAGTCCAATTCTCACATCCAAACATGACCACTGCAAAAACCATAGCCTTGACTAGATGAACCTTTGTTGGCAAAGTAATGTCTCTGCTTTTTAATATGCTGACTAGGTTGGTCATAACTTTCCTTCCAAGGAGTAAGCGTCTTTTAATTTCATGGCTGCAGTCACCATCTGCAGTGATTTTGGAGCCCCAAAAAATAAAGTCGGACACTGTTTCCACTGTTTCCCCATCTATTTCCCATGAGATCATGGGACTGGATGCCATTATCTTAGTTTCCTGTATGTTGAGCTTTAAGCCAACATTTTTACTCTCCTCTTTCACTTTCATCAAGAGGCTCTTTAGTTCCTCTTCACTTTCTGCCATAAGGGTGGCGTCATCTGCATATCTGAGGTTATTGATATTTCTCCTGGCAATCTTGATTCCAGCCTGTGCTTCCTCCAGCCCAGCATTTCTCATGAATGTATGAGAAATATGTACTCTGCATATAAGTTAAATAAGCAGGGTGACAATATATAGTCCTGATGTATTCTTTTTCTTATTTGGAACCAGTCTGTTCCATGTCAAGTTCTAACTGTTTCTTTCTGACCTGCATACAGGTTTCTCAAGAGGCAGGTCAGGTGGTCTGGTATTCCCATCTCTTTCAGAATTTAAGAACTCTTTCAGAATTCATTTAACAATGACTTAGGATTATTTATGTACTATTTCATGTACAATGCAAGACATTTGCAATCTTATATTTTTATTTAAAAATTAAAAGATGTAAAATATATACAGTCATAGCTTTATCTGCATATTCACCATTTCAAGCATTCTTTCTTTCTTCCTGTAGATTATAGGTTCCATATGTTGACATTTCCTTTAGTATAAAGTTCATTTTAGCATTTCTTGAAGTTCAGGGCTAATGCAACTAATTCTCTCAAATCTTCATTTGCACTTTGTTTCTTGACAGTTTTTTGAGATACCAAATTCCTGCTTGATTGATTTTTCTTCTTTCTTTCTTTCTTTTCTTTTCTTTTTTTTTTAATTTTAAGGCACATGGCATTTTAAAGAGGTAATTTCCATGTCTTTCTTTTATTGCTTCTGATGAGAAGTCAATCATCATGTGCATGTGTCCTCTCACATTTAATACACTTTTGATTTTTTTTTCTATTTTCATGTTCTTCATTCTCTATATTTTTTTCTGCACTCTTATCACACAGTTCTTATACGCTTAATATTGTATTTCAATAATTGTAAATAATTTAGATTTATTTTCCTCTGAAGAGTACTGATTTATCTTCAAATGCATGGCTAATTTGTTTTGACTCCAAACTTCTCTCTCCTGCAGTTCTTTTAGGCCCTCACTCTCGATTTGCAATGGTTCTTGGTATCTTGACCACACGTATCCTGGGCAAAGGTAAAAAGGAAATTTTTCTCCCTCTTTGGTAGCTTCTTCCTTTTACAATATCCCCTCTCCCAACAGAGACATTCTTGTCACTACAATGCTGAATGTCATTCTCGAGATTGTTGGATGGCATCACAGGCTCAATGGACATGAGTTTGAGTAAGCTCTGGGAGGTGGTGATGGACAGGGAAGCCTAGCATGCTGCAGTCCATGGGGTTGCAAAGAGCCAGACATGACTGAGTGACTGAACTGAACTGAACTGATTCTTCAAGTCAGTTTGGCTGACTCCTCTTTGAGTTGCAGTCACTCTATACCCAAGTGGTGACACTAGTAAAGAACCCACCTATCAGTGCAGGAGATATGAGCCTCAGGTTCAGTCCCTGTGTTAGGGAAGGTCCCCTGGAGATGGGCAGGTAAAACACATTATGTGTTAGCCACTGGCTATGAATTCTTTCCATTCTTATGGGCTTCCCAGGTGGCTCAAGTAGTAAAGAATTTTCTGCCTGCAATGCAGGAGACACAGGAGACGTGAGTTCAATCCCCAGTTGGGAAGACCCCTGGAGGAGGAAATGGTAACCCACTTCAGTTTTCTTGACTGGAAAATCCCATGAACAAAGAAGCCTGCCAGGCTACAGCCCATAGGAGTGCAAAGAGTTGGACACAAATGAGCATGCACGTTCATATCCAATGGTCTGAGAGTAACTCATGAAATGTTACAGAAAGATGAATTTCACACAGCATAGTTCTCTTTTTTCAAGGGTTAGCTCTTCTCCGGTTTTGGACAGGCATTGTTTTTTCTCTAGTGCTTTCATATAGTTGATTTGAAACAAAATTTTGTCCAGGTTTAATAATTGCTACCCTCAAGAAACCTGGTTTGACCTAAGCTATTTGCTGTTTCCAAAAGGAAAATACTGACTTTGAACTTTTTGGTTTCCTATGTCCCCTGTATCTACCATCTTTTTTCTAATGTTCTTTATTTCACTGTTATTTTGTTTATATTAGGGAGAGCATGTTCTCCGTATCTGTGATTTTTGTTTCTGTAGTATTGCTTCTGCTTTGTAGGCAGACAAGACATACTTTCCATTTCCTTATTTATCTTGAATTTCAGAATAACTCATGAAAATTGCAAAATTTCTTTTATTAATAGGTATAACTCACAAGAATTTTTTATCTTAGTGTCCCTTACAATTCTGAATTTTGCAGAATATGATAAATGAGAAATGAAATATGTTGTAGACCTGTGTGATTAGCATACTTGTTTTAAGTAACAACATTTACACTGAAAAATAATTTCTCTTATCCTCTCTTATCTTAGAGATGTTAATATAATTCCCATATTCTAGCCCTTAACATCTATAATAAGAATTGCTTTGATACAGTAGGACAAACAGGGACCTC
Organism: Capricornis sumatraensis; assembly: GCF_032405125.1. Taxonomy (NCBI): domain Eukaryota; kingdom Metazoa; phylum Chordata; class Mammalia; order Artiodactyla; family Bovidae; genus Capricornis; species Capricornis sumatraensis. The sequence goes on along the minus strand of NC_091075.1, from coordinate 30,684,843 downwards.
ATAATGGTCCTGTAGGGAAGATGAAGTCTTCTCATACTCAGTAGTAGAGGGAAAAGTGAAACTTGTACTCATAAATTAACAAATATTAAAAAGGAGATCCAACTAGTCAATCCCAAAGGAAATCAGTCCTGAATATTCACTGGATGGACTGATGCTGCAGCTGAAATTCCAAAACTTTGGCCACTTGATGAGAAGAACTGACCCATTTGAAAAGACCTTGATGCTGGGAAAGATCGAAGGTGGGAGGAGAAGGGGATGACAGAGGATGAAATGGTTGGATGGCATCACTGACTCAATGGACATGAATTTTAGTAAGCTCCAGGTGTTGGTGATGGACAGGGAAGCCTAGCATGCTGCAGTCCATTGGGTCGCAAAGAGTTGAACATGACTGAAGGACTGAACTGAACTGAAAAATTTTATGTTATGAAAGAAAGTAAAAGTGTCAGTTGCTGAGTGATGTCTGACTCTTTGCAACTCCATGGACTATAACCTGCCAGCCTCCTCTGTCCATGGAATTCTCTAGGCAAAAATGCTGGCGTGAATAGCCATTGCCTTCTCCGGGAAATTGAACCTGAGTCTCCTGCATTGCAGGCAGATTCTTTACCACTTGAGCCACCAGGGAAGCCCCAAAATGCTATATTAAAGGAATCCCAAAAATGCTGTATCAGCTTAGTATTGGTAATATATGTTTGAGAGGTATCCAAGTGTTAAATATCTGGGATATATAATTGAGTCTGTCATGGTTATTTAAGAAAAAAAAAAAAACATAAAGAAAAAATTTTTGGCTGAGACTTTATTTTTAAATATGTAAATTTAAACTGTGGTAAATATGAAGGCTGATTTTCTCTTCAAGATGAAGGTCAATGATATACTTGTCTTCTTAGCCATATGAATGATCCATAATTCATTTCTATAATATTTACATTTCTTTTGATAGTTCATATAAGACTGTTTTAGATTTCCTAACTCTTTAACCATTATCATTCAAGGCAAGATTTTTTCATACTGGACATTTTGTTTTCATAAATGTCTGTCCCTACTCAGTATCCTTTGGGTGATATAAGATTTTCACTCAAACAAAGTATAGGATCATAGATTGAAATAACTACTCTTGCTCAATTTGCCTATAAATATTCATCTTATTTTGCTCTCCAAGTTTAAGAAATATTCCATACTTCCATTAATAGCTTTTTTTGTTGTCGTTCAAGTAGCATAATGCAATATATCAGTAACTTAGGTTCCCATCGTGAAACATTAATTACCAGGACAACTCTTATTCTAACTCCAGTCTTAATGGTAAATGTACAATTTCTAGTCTACCACCAAACCACCATTTCATTTTCTAATTCCTTAACCATATTCTCAGCTCACTGGAGACCACAAATAGATGTAGAAACGTGTGGATAAAGGATGAAATGTAGACAGCCGAGGTACTTGGACCGGTGAAACCAGTGAAAAATTCTCTAAAGTAGAATTTTTTTAATCTTTATATTCTTTACAATTCTGAATTTTGTATGAGTGCACGTGTGCTAAGCTGTTTCAGTCGTGTTCGACTCTTTCCAACCCGGTGGACTGTAGCCCACCAGTCTCCTCTAAACTTGGGATTATCCAGCAAGAATACTGGAGTGGATCACCATGCCCTCCTCCAGGGTATCTTCCCCACCCAGAGGTCAAACCTGTGTCTCTTACGTCTCCTGCATTGGCGGGCTGGTTCATTACCAGTAGCACCATCTAGGAAGTCTCAATTTCACAGAATATAATTTTGAATTCTGAATTATGCAGAATATGACAAATGAGAAGTGAAATATGTTATAGACCTCTTTGATTGGCATACTTCTTTAAACATCAATATTTACACTGAAAAATAATTGCTTTCACCTTAAAATAATCCTCCATATACTGGTACCACAGAGAAACTTAGTATTATCTCCTGCTGTATTATTTCACTAATGTTAATGGTAGGTTGAGAAGAACTGTAACTATGATTATAACCCTAAAATCCTGGATCTATTCATGTTAAAACATTCTCTCAGAAATAAAAGTTTCATCCAGAGTACAGAACCAAATAAGGCATTTAAAATGTCATTTTCTAAACAGACAAAATATAAATATGCAGTTTTAGGATTCAGCTACAATCCAGAAATCAGATATCCAAAGATGTTCTTTTTTTCCCTCAATACAAAACAACTTATTATAATATCAGGCTCTTGTTTCAAAAAGCCCGTCAAAACTTTAAAAATGTGTAAGAAAAGTAGTGTTTTTAAAACAAAATAATGTTTTTAAAAATATCATGTAATAGTTTTAAAAAGTGTTAATATGAGAAAAGAAAAATAAAATTTCTTGAAAGAAGAGTCCCTAGGCCATTCTTCGTATTTCCATCTTTCACATTAAGCATTAACTTGTTGCTGTTGTGGTTATTGTTCAGTTACTAAGTCGTCTTTGACTCTTTGTGACCTGGACTGCAGCACACCAGGCTCCAATGTCATCCATCATCTCCCGGAGTTTGCTCAAATTTATGTCCATTGAGTTGGTGATGCTATCTAACAATCATAGCCTCTGTGCCCCCTTCTTCTTTTGCTTTCAATCTTTCCCAGCATCAGGATCTTTTCAAATGAGTCAGTTCTTTGCATCAGATGACCAAAGTTTTGGAGTTTCAGCTGCAGCATCAGTCTTTCCAATGAATATTCAGGACTGATTTCCTTAAGGATTGACTGGTTTGATCTCTTTGTTGTCCAAGGGATTCTTAAGAGTCTTCTCCAGCACCAAGGTTTGAAAGCATCAATTCTTCAATGCTCAGCCTTTTCAATGCTTAGCTCTCACATTTATACATGATTTGGGGAAACAGTGGAAACAGCGTCAGACTTTATTTTGGGGGGCTCCAAAATCACTGCAAATGGTGACAGCAGCCATGAAATTAAAAGATGCTTGCCCCTTGGAAGAAAAGTTATGACCAACCTAGATAGCATATTCAAAAGCAGAGACATTACTTTGCCAACTAAGGTCCATCTAGTCAAGGCTATGGTTTTTCCAGTAGTCATGTATAGATGTGAGAGTTGGACTGTGAAGGCTGAGCGCTGAAGAATTGATGCTTTTGAAATGTGGTGTTGGAGAAGACTCTTGAGAGTCCCTTGGACTGCAAGGAGATCCAACTAGTCCATTCTGAAGGAGATCAACCCTGGGATTTCTTTGGAAGGAATAATGCTAAAGCTGAAACTCCAGTACTTTGGCCCCCTCATGCGAAGAGTTGACTCATTGGAAAAGACTCTGATGCTGGGAGGGATTGGGGGCAGGAGGAGAAGGGGACGACAGAGGATGAGATGGCTGGTTGGCATCACGGACTCGATGGACTTGAATCTGACTGAACTCTGGGAGTTGGTGATGGACAGGGAGGCCTGGTGTGCTGCAATTCATGGGGTCACAGAGTCAGACACGACTGAGCAACTGAACTGACTGACTGGAAAAACCTTAGCTTTGACTATATGGACCTTAGTTTACAAAGTGATATCTCTGCTTTTTAATAGACTGTCTAGGTTTGTTATAGCTTTCCTTCCAAGGAGCAAACCTGTTTTAATTTCATGGCTGCAGTCACCATCTGCAGTGATTTTGGAGCCCAAGAATATAAAAGCTGGCACTGTGTCCACTTTTCCCCCACCTATTTTCCACGAAGTGATGGGACTGGATCCCATGATCATTGTTCTTTGAATGTTGAGTTTTATGCCAGCTTCTTCACTCTCCTCTTTCAGCCTCATTGAGATGCTCTTTAGTTCCTATTCACTTTCTGCCATTAGAGTGGTATCATTACATATGTGAGGTTGTTGATATTTATCTTGGCAATCTTAATTCCAGCTTGGGCTTCATCCAGTCAGACATTTCACACGATGTTCTCTACATCGAAGTTAAGTAAGCAGGATGACAATATACAGCCTTGTTGTACTCCTTTTCTAACTTGGAATCAGTCAGTTTTTCCATGTCTGGTTCTAACTGTTGCTTCTTGACTCACATATAGGTTTCTCAGGAGACAGGAAAAGTGATCTGGGACTTCCTTCGGTACTTCCATCTCTTATGAATTTTCCACAGTTTGTTGTGATCCACACATTCAGAGTCTTAGTGAAATCAATGAACCAGAAGTAGATGTTTTTCTGAAATTCCCTTATTTTATCTATGATCCAATGAATGTTGGCAATTTGATCTCTGTTCCTCTTTCCTAAGTGAGAACAGCCTAACACAGATCACAGTATTTGATTCAAAGCTGCACTTTCATTCTTATCCAAAAAAACCACCACCATGTGCAGGAGGAACCAGGTAAACTTATGATTCACTTAAAGTGTCCCTTTTCATAAGGTTCTTAGTCCTGGACACACACAACCACAACAGATATGATTTAGTTTGAGTATGGGATATGCAACTGAAATAATTTTACAAAAGAGGACTGTACTTAGAAAGCCTATAGGAATATGCAAGTGAATTTTCAGGTAACAAATAGCTGTGAAAAGAAGACAGGCAAAAAGCAAAGGAGAAAAGGAAAGATATAAGCATCTGAATGCAGACTTCCAAAGAATAGAAAGAAGAGATAAGAAAGCATTCTTCAGCGATCAGCACAAAGAAAGAGAGGAAAAGAACAGAATGGGAAAGACTAGAGATCTCTTCAAGAAAATTAGAGATACCAAGAGAACATTTCATGCAAAGATGGGCTCGATAAAGGACAGAAATGGTATGGACCTAACAGAAGCAGAAGATATTAAGAAGAGGTGGCAAGAATACATGGAAGAACTGTATAAAAAAGATCTTCACGACCCAGATCATCATGATGATGTGATCCCTAATCTAGAGCCAGACATCTTGGAAAGTGAAGTCAAGTGGGCCTTAGAAAGCATCACTACGAACAAAGCTAGTGGAGGTGATGGGATTCCAGTTGAGCTGTTTCAAATCCTGAAAGATGATGCTGTGAAAGTGCTGCACTCAATATGCCAGCAAATTTGGAAAACTCAGCAGTGGCCACAGGACTGGAAAAGGTCCGTTTTCATTCCAATTCCAAAGAAAGGCAATGCCAAAGAATGCTCCAACTACCGTACAATTGCATTCATCTCACATACTAGTAAAGTAACGCTTAAAATTCTCCAAGCCAGATTTCAGCAATACATGAACCGTGAAATCCCTGATGTCCATGCTGGTTTTAGAAAAGGCAGAGGAACCAGAGATCAAATTGCCAACATCCACTGGATCATGGAAAAAGCAAGAGAGTTCCAGAAAAAAACCATCTATTTTTGCTTTATTGCCTATGCCAAAGCCTTTGACTGTGTGGATCACAATAAACTGTGGAAAATTCTGAAAGAGATGGGAATACCAGACCACCTAACCTGCCTCTTGAGAAATCTGTATGCAGGTCAGGAAGAAAAAGTTAGAACCAGACATGGAACAACAGACTGGTTCCAAATAGGAAAAGGAGTATGTCAAGGCTGTATATTGTCACCCTGCTTATTTAACTTCTATGCAGAGTACATCATGAGAAACGCTGGACTGGAAGAAACACAAGCTGGAATCAAGATTGCCAGGAGAAATATCAATAACCTCAGATATGCAGATGACACCACCCTTATGGCAGAAAGTGAAGAGGAACTACAAAGCCTCTTGATGAAAGTGAAAGAGGAGAGTGGAAAACTTGGCTTAGAGATCAACATTCAGAAAACGAAGATCATGGCATCTGGTCCCATCACTTCATGGGAAATAGATGGGGAAACAGTGGAAACAGTGTCAGATTTTTTTTGGGGGGGCTCCAAAATCACTGCAGATGGTGACAGCAGCCATGAAATTAAAAGACGCTTACTCCTTGGAAGAAAAGCTATGACCAGCTTAGATAGTATATTCAAAAGCAGAGACATTACTTTGCCAACTAAGGTCGGTCTAGTCAAGGCTATGGTTTTCCCAGTAGTCATGTATGGATGTGAGAGCTGGACTGTGAAGAAGGCTAGCGCCGAGGAATTGATGCTTTTGAACTGTGGTGTTGGAGAAGACTCTTGAGAGTCCCTTGGACTGCAAGGAGATCCAACCAGTCCATTCTGAAGGAGATCAGCCCTGGGATTTCTTTGGAAGGAACGATACTAAAGCTGAAACTCCAGTACTTTGGCCACCTCATGCAAAGAGTTGACTCATTGGAAAAGACTTTGATGCTGGGAGGGATTGGGGGCAGGAGGAGAAGGGGACGACGGAGGATGGCTGGATGGCATCACTGACTCGATGGACGTGAGTCTGAGTGAACTCTGCAAGTTGGTGATGGACAGGGAGGCCTAGCGTGCTGTGATTCATGGTTTCGCAAAGAGTTGGACACGACTGAGCAACTGAATTGAACTGAACTGAATGAATAGAAGTTGAGAATTTTTTTTTTTAAACTGTTTCTTTGGTCACCCCTGAGAACCTCTTCTTAGAAGTAGAATGCTCTCCGATAATGAAGACTATATGTTTAAAAAAATAAAGATTAGACTACTGTCTAATATTCAGTTATTTCCTGAAAGTGAAAGGGAAGTTACTGAGAAAAAAATAAACTTCCTTAAAAAAAAAAATAATGAAACATGTTTCTTTGGATAGTTTGATGTTTTCACATCAGTAAAATTGCTTGTTCTTGGTTTACACTTGAAGACTGAAATGACACAATTTAAAGGTGCAAAATGGTAATAGTTCTTCAAACCCAGATGTCATGAGGAATCTAACAGCACTTTATCAAATTTTAGACTCCATTGCTATTTGAACTCTGCAGTACACTTTTTAGTTTTCACTATTCTTGCTCTTTATTCAACATTCTTTCAATTTCCAGTTTTTCATCAGCATTAGCTCTTGATTTGTTGTCTTGTCTCCAGCCTGCCACGTATAATTTTGTATGGCTATAGTTAACAACAAAATGACTGTTCTCTTGATCTATAAACCTTTCAAACCTGTAGTTGAAAGCTAGTGTTTATTTCCCTTTCCCTGATAATGAATATCTAGACAGATGTGAACAAACCAAAGAAGAAAATCCATAAGCTCTCTCCTCTTCCCAGTTCTGACTCGCAATCTTAACTGATAAAATTTTGATAATTAGCACTTTACTGCTGAGATTTAAAATATGTCTTATTACCTTCAAACATATAAATCTCCATTTCCTTCGTAGTTTTGGAAACAAAATTTTAGAACTGAAATTTAAATAATAAATGTCAAATAAGAATTGTGACATCTATTTATAAAATAAACACACAGCAAATATTTAATTACCTCATTAATAAAGGAATGGGTGAGAAGTTAGATGATTCAAAGAATTCAAGAAACATATTTGCAGATCTGGAATAGTGAAATAGATTTGCAAATGAATACAAAACTGACTTATAATGCAGTTGAGAAGGAACTAATTTGAACCTACACAGAATTTCATTACACACCTATATCCATGAATTATTTTGCACTGCTATAATTTATCTACAACTTACAAAGTCACAACATAGCTTAAAGGCAAAGAAAGGCACAAAAACTCTATAGCATCAGAAAAACTGAAGGTGTATGTTATAAAGAATGCAGTTTTCCACTGGAAACACTTTTATTCCAATGTCATGAATATTGAGCATACTGATTGCCTCTACACATTGACTTTTTTCAGCTTTATTGAAGTATACTTGACAAACAAAATTATATATATTTAAGGTTTATGACTTGGTATTATGATATTGTGAAATATTCACAATCAAGTTAGTTAATATACCCATCACTTTACATAGTTTTCTTTTCCTACCTTTCCTTCCTTCCTTCCTCCTTTCTCTTTCTGGATTCATGTCAATGTACGGCAAAACCAATACAGTATTGTAAAGTAAAATAAAGTAAAAGTAAAAATTGAAAAAAAAAGATGCCTAATATCTACCCACTTAGCAAACTTCAAATGTACACCTCATTATTGCTTCAAAACTTATTTATCTTGCATAACTGAAACTTTGCATCCTTTGATAAGCATCTCTATATTTTTGCCCTTCCTCCAGCTTCTGGCAAACACCATTCCAGTCTCTGCTTCTATGAGTATGGCAATTTCAGATTCCACATTAGTGAGATCATGAAGTATTTGTTCTGTGTTTGGCTTTTTCACTTAGTGTAATATTCTCCAGGTTCATTTGTGATGCAGCAAATGGCAGGATTTCCTTCTTTTTTAAGGCTGAATAATGTTCCCTTTTCTTTCTTTCTATCGCATTTTCTTTATTCATTCACAAACTGACAGATATTTAAGTTGTTTTTATATCTTGGCTACTATGAGCAATGCTGGCATGAACATGGTAATGCAGATATTTCTTCATAGTTGTGTTTTTGTCTCCCCTAGATATATACCCAGAAGTGTGAATGTTGGATAATAATGCAGTTTGTGTTTTAGGTTTTTGAGGAACCTCCACATGTTTTCTATAATGGCTGCATAAATTTACATTTCTATCAACTGTATACAAGAGTTATAAGCCAGATCCTTGAATAGCAGCTGGAAAAAATGGAGGCACTAGCGCGTGGTCCAAATTCTTTGCTCCTCAGGGAGGAACTGTGATTGGGGGTTCTCTCCTGATTATATGGTATTGTATCAGGAATGGGGTTTATGACAATTGAGTCTCAGCTTTTCCTACAACTCAATTTGAATGGTTTCTCAACTGACTAGCATACAGGAATTTCTCAAAAAGTTTCTGGATATCACATGAAGGGAACTGATCCTTGTGTAGCTGCTAAATCTGTAGTCTGAGTGAAGAAAGAACATGTGGAGCTTCCTGGTTTGCCATCTTGTTGATGTTTACACATTAACTAGTCTTAAATACATTCTGAGAATAGAAATAGTCCTCACGTTTTTGCAAAATAAATAATGATGAAACTGAATAGTTATGAATAAAGACGCTTTTCTTCTTTTGTGCATGAAATATATTTTGCCATCTGATATTAGGACACAGCATATATGTATCATATATATACATATATATGTGTTTGTGTGTATATGGCAAATATATATATATATATATATATATATATGGCAAACATATATGTATATGGCAAACAGATATATATGTATATATATATGGTGTGTGTGTGTGTGTCAAATATGACAAGACTAACAGGGGCTTCCCAGGTGGCGCTAGTAGTAAAGAATCCCCTGCCAATGCAGGTGATGCAAGAGACACAGGTTCAATATCTGGGTCAGGAAGAACCCCTGAAGTAGGAAGTGGTAATCTGCTCTAGTATTCTTGCCTGCAAAACTCCATGGACAGAGGAGCCTGGCAGGCTACAGTCCATTGGGCCACAAAGAGTTGGACATGACTGAGTGACTGAAATCATACACACACAAAATTAGCACATGTTCAGATAACATTAATATATGAAAAATGGTTATATTATTTTATGCACTCATTAATTATGTTGCAACAATATGTGATTCTTAGAAATTTAAAAAAAAAGCCCTATAGGTCCTGACTGTATCAATTCTGATATTTGACTTCTTAGCTTCTTTTTTCATGCATGATAAAACATTCCTTTCTTAGATGAAGCATATCCTCATTATATATACTTTCCACTTTGCTCTACGAATACTCTCACTTTGCTATCATGTATAATAAAACAGCTGCTGGAAAACATAAGTCAGATAACATCTGAAGGAAATAAAGAAGAGACTTGAAAGAAGACTTTAGTTAGCTTTGTAAAATGTTATTCATCAGATATCTGTACTATTATAACCTCAGATTTTCATTCCTTTTGGTTGATTTAATTATTTTGGGTAAAATGTCAAGATAGTAAGCAATTCCTTTATTTGAAATCTTTTGTTCCTTTTTTCTTTTCCCCTTATAGTGCATTACTGCATATAATATTATCTCATCTTAGAAGGCGAGCATGACGATTAAAAATAGTGGACAGATATCTAACTTATGAAGAAGTATTTCTTCAGAATAGAATGGACACTATCAAGAGATAATAACTGACCTACGCTTTTAGCAAAAATAGAAAAAAAGGCAGGTACTAAAAACAGAGTTCTGAGTCCCCTGAAAACCGGGCCTTTGTGCCCTATCGTTTACAAGCACAGAGTCTAAAAAATGTTTTTCTCACTTTTGACAGCGTATTTTACATAAAGCCTGAGATGGACTATTCATTATTTTGCAAGACAAAAGCAAAACAACAAACAAACAAAATCCTGCTCAATTATGAGCATAGGACTGAATGCACCTTGGGAGATCTGAGTACTTGAAAAGATAAAACACACATAAATCCAAGTGGTGAACTGGACTAACTGAAGTAGAAAGCCCTGCTTGGTGGTTTGGTTGAAAAAAAGAAATCATTTGAAAGCAAGTAAGTGGGAAAACAGAAAGGGATTAGTAATAGCAATCAAAACAAACAAACAAAAAATCCTCAATGGAAACAGTCATTTTCACCACAGGCCTTAGGAAACTACATCATTCTGAGTTCCCCAATTATACCTCCATGCTGCTCTTTGGTGAAGAAAAGAAAAACCTCAATACCCTAGGTTTATAGCTACAAATGACCCAGCTCATCATGAGGGGATCCACCATTGTGTTAAATATGTGTTATATTTTGTCACAAGCTGACCCTTCAGAGCACATTTAAAAGAGTTTCTAACCCTGAACTTGAATTATACATGTTCACTTGTTCAAAGAACTTTGCTCAGTTTAAATAAAAAACATGCCATTCACAATGATTTTAAGTATATTATACTAACTTAACAGAGATACATACAGATATGGAATTAAAAATATTTTTTGGCAAAAATTATCTGAAATATTTAGGTAGGATTATACCAACCTTATTTCATTTTCATATTTTTTCATTATAAAACTTGAGAAATTTTCCTCATAACAATGAGATTATAACATGAGAAATAGAATAAACCAGAAAGGATTGTAACTAGAACAAAGTTAGATGTCACAAATTCACAGCCAAAACTCATGGGAGTATAATATGAGGCTTTGGTGTGACTTTTAGGAAGGTAATGTTTATGATATTATGGTGATCAGATTGTAATATGAAAACCTCAGGACACCTGATTTTTAGGTTTTCTTCTTTTAATGATAGAAATTTTCTGATTGTTATGCATCTTTAGATTATACAATAATGATACTTGGAGCACTCCCGTGTTCATTATTTCTTTACAGTCCATCAGGATATATAGATGTTTGTAGTAGAGAAACTCCACAATTATCAAAGTGGGCTTTTGTTCTAAATGAGAATATTGATTTAAACACAAGTGAAGTCAATGTTCTGCAGAGAACAGAATCTATTTTAGTAATATGAGAAAGAACACTGGTTGTATTTATTAGGTCAATTATAACATTTGTCATTTTATAAATTATTTTAAAAATAAAGATAGATCACATTGCAAGGCCCTGTGATTCACCAGTAAAATTGCTGTATTTCTTTCTACTTACCATATTCTTAACTTATGTAGTCATCATTGCTAATAATAATTTATTTGAATCACAGAAGTAGATAAACATTTATTTACATTGTACCTTGTAGTTCCCTAGTTCCAGAGGAACGGGTCAGCAATACTACTGCAGGGGTAGGAGCTCTGTGTGCAGTAGACCTGGGTATGGCATAAGCCCTCCTAGAGGAGGTTTCCATCAACCCACCATAGAGCCACCAGAACTTACACAGGACTGGGAAAACAGACTCTGGGAAAGCACAAACAGAACCTCGTGGGTACCAAAACCTAGGAGAAAGGAGAAGTGACCCCACAAAACTGATCCAGACTTGCCTGTGAGTGCCTAGGACTCTTAGGTGGAGGCATGGTTTGGTGATGGCCTGTTGCAGGGCTGGGGGAACTGAGTGTAGCAATGCATGCAAAGAATCTTTTGAAGGAGGTCACCATTATCTTCACCACCTCCACCATAGCTTGGCCTCAGGTCAAATAACAGGGAGGGAATGCGGCCTCAGCCTTCAACAAAAATTGGATCGAAGATTTACTGAGCATGACCCCACCAATCAGAACAAGACCCAGTGTCCCCCTCAGTCAGTCTCTCCCATCAGAAAGCTACAATAAGCCTCTTATCCCTCTCCATCAGAGGGCAGACAGATGAAAACCACAGGCACAGAACTCTGACCAATCTGATCACATACAACACAGCTTTGTCTAACTCAATGAAACTGTGAGCCATGCCCTGTAGAACCACCCAAGAGTGACTGGTCATAGTGGAGAGTTCTGATAAAATGCCGCCCACTGGAGAAGGGAATGATAAACCACTCCAGTATTCTTGCCTTGATAACCCTGTGAACAGTATGAAAAGGTAAAAAGATAGGACACTGAAAGATGAACTCCCCAGGTTGGTAGGTGCCCAGTCCTACTGGAGAACAGTGGAGAAATAACTCCAGAAAGAATGAAGATATGGAGCCAAAGCAAAAACAACACCCAGTTGTGGATGTGAATGGTGATGGAAGTAAAGTTCTATGCTGTAAACAGCAATACTGCATAGGAACCTGGAATGTTAGGTTCACGAATAGGGCAAATTGGAAGTGGTCAAACAGGAGATGGCAAGAGTGAACATCAACATTTTAGAAATCAGCGAACTAAAATGGAGTGTAATGGGTGAATTTAAAGCAGATGGCCATTCTGTCTACAACTGTGGGCAAAATCCCATAGAAGAAATGGAGTAGCCATCATAGTCAACAAAAGAGTCTAATGTACAGTACTTGGATGCAATCTCAAAAGTGACAGAATGATCTCTGTTCATTTCCAAGGCAAACCATTCAACATCACAGTAATCCAAGTCTATGCCCTGACAAATAATGCTGAAGAAACTGAAGTTGAATGGTTCTATGAAGATTTACAAGACCTTCTAGAACGAACACCCCAAAAGATATCCTCTTCATTATAGGGTACTGGAATGCAAAAGTAAGAAGTCAAGAAATACCTGGAGTAATGGGGAAATTTTCCCTTGGAGTACAGAATGAGTACAAATTTGCCTTGGAGGGCAAAGGCTAACACAGTATTGTCAAGAGAATGCACTGGTCATAGCAAAGACCCTCTTCCAACAACACAAGAGAAGACTCTATGCATGGAAATCACCAGATGGTCAACACCAAAATCAGATTGATTATATTCTTTGCAGCCAAAGATGAGGACGCTCTATACAGTCAGCAAAAACAAGACTGGGAGCTGACTGTGGCTCAGATCATGAATTCCTTATTGACAAATTCAGGCTGAAATTGAAGAAAGTAGGGAAAACCAAAAGACCATTCAGGTATGACCTAAATCAAATCCCTTATGACTATACAGTGAGAGTGAGAAATAGATTCAACGGACTAGATCTGAAAGACAGAGTGCCTGATGAACTATGGACAGAGGCTCATGACACTGTACAGGAGATAGGGATCAAGACCATCCCCAAGGAAAAGAAATGCAAAAAGGCAAAACAGTTGTCTGAGGAAGCCTTACAAATAGCTATGAAAAGAAAAGAAATGAAAGGCAAAGGAGAAAAGGAAAGATGTACCCATTTGAATGCAGAATGCCAAAGAATAGCAAAGAGAGATAAGGAAGACTTCCTCAGGGATCAATGCAAAGAAATAAAGGAAAACAATAGAATGGGAAAGACTAGAGGTCTCTCCAGGAAATTAGAGATACCAAGGGAACATTTCATGCAAAGATGGGCTCAATAAAGGACAGAAATGTCACAGACCTAACAGAAACAGAAGATATTAAGAAGAAATGGTAAGAATACACAGAAGAACTATACAAAAAATAGCTTCACAACCCAGATAATCATGATGGTATAATCATTCACATAGAGCCAGACATCCTGGAATGTGAAATCAAATGGGCCTTAGGAATCATCACTATGAACAAAGCTAGTGGAGGTGATGGTATTCCAGTTGAGCTATTTCAAATCCTAAAAGATGATGCTGTGAAAGTGCTGCACTGAGTATGCCAGCAAATTTGGAAAACTCAGCAGTGGCCATGGGACTGAAAAAGGTCACTATTCATTTCAATCCCAAAGAAAGGCAATGCCAAAGAATGCTCAAACTACCGCACAATTGCATTCATCTCACATGCTAGTAAAGTAATGCTCAAAATTCTCCAAGCTAGGCTTCAGCATTACATGATCCATGAACTTCCAGATGTTCAAGCTGGTTTTAGAAAAGGCAGAGGAAACAGAAATCAAATTGCCAACATCTGCTGAATCATTGAAAAAGCAAAAGAGTTCCAGAAAAACATTTACTTCTGCTTTATTAACTATGGCAAACCTTTGACTGTGTGGATCACAACAAACTGTGGAAAATTCTGAAAGAGATGGGAATATCAGACATCCTGACCTGCCTCCTGAGAAATCTGTATGAAGGTCAAGAAGCAACAGTTAGAACTGAACGTGGAACAACAGACTGGTTCCAAATAGGAAAAGGAGTAAGTCAAGGCTGTATATTGTCACCCTGCTTATTTATCTTACATGAAGAGTACTTCATGAGAAACGCTGGGCTGGAAGGATCACAAGCTGGAATCAAGATTGTTGGGAGATTTATCAATAATCTCAGAAATACAGATGTCACCAGCCTTATGGCAGAAAGTGAACTAAATAGCCTCCTGATGAAAGTGAAAGAGGAGAGTAAAATGTTAGTTTAAAACTCAACATTCAGAAAACTAAGATCATGGCATCTGGTCCCATCACTTCATGGCAAATAGATGGGGAAAGAGTGGAAATGGTGAGAGACTTTATTTTTCATTTTTCTGGGCTCCAAAATCACTGCAGATGGTGACTGCAGACATGAAATTAAAAGACGCTTACTCCTTGGGAGAAAAGTTATAATCGACTAGACAGCTTATTAAAAAGCAGAGACATTATTTTGCCAACAAAGGTTTATCTAGTCAAAGCTAACAAAGGATCAGATGGTTGATGTCATCACTGACTCAATGGACATAAGTTTGAGTACACTCGGGGAGTTGGTGATGGACAGGGAGGCCTGGAATGCTGCAGTCCATGGGGTTGCGAAGAGTAGGATAAGATGGAGAGACCGAACTGGACTCAACTGAAGTCAGTTCTCTGTAGAGAACAGGATCCATTTTAGTAATATGAGAAAGAACACAGACTGGTTGTGTTTATTAAGTCAATTTTTTAATATGCCATATGTCATACACACTGCATGACCCTGTGATTCACCAGTAAAACTGCTGTATTTGTTTCTACTTACCATATTCTTAACTTATGTAGTTATCATTACTACTAATAATTTATTTGAATTACACAAGTAGATAAACATTTATTCATATTGTACCTTTTGTTCCCTAGTTCCTTACTTTAAATAGTATGTGTTTATACATAAATAATATACTTAAATACAAATTTCACTAAATTATAATTTTAGATAAGATGTGAATTTTCAGGCTAATAAATGGATAAACATTAAGGTAAACATTAATATAATTTTAATTATTTCCTGTATTTGTTGTATGCTCACAGTTACATCTATAAGTAAAAAGTAAACTTAAATGTTCTTTTTTATAGAAGCCATTAGATGTTTACAAGATTGTAAAGTAGATTGTATTTAATAGATTTTATAGTGATTCTCTTTGACAGATGAAAAACTAGTCTCAAGGATTAAAAAAAAAAACGTTTAAATTATTTCAAATATTTTATTTTTCACTTCTGTTAATTCAATTAGATTTTAACATAGTTTTTAGTTTCTAAGGAAATCATCTCTTATTAATACTTTTCATTTTCTCATTCATTGCAAGTGCTTCTTTTTCCTTCATGAACATTGCTGTAATAGTTGCTTCAAAGCCCTTGTTTGCTAATTCCAACATTTGGCTCATCTGGAATTAGGGCTGTGTTGGTTTGTTTCTTTTGAAAAATAGGTCGCATTTTTACGATTCCTTGCTGTAGAATAAAATAAAGTGTTATGTTGCATTGTGCCCTGTTCATTGGAATATTACACTGTGAAGACTCCATATAAAAAATTCTGTTATTTTCCTGTGACACCGATTTTTGTATCTCTTATTGTGTATAGCATGTATTTAACTTGATTGGAATCAAACTGTTAAGTCCTCATGCAGCAACTCAACTCAGTTCAGTTATTTATCTCCTAAGGTATATTCTTTGCTGTCTGTCCCATTCATCTGTAGTTCAAGGATCAGCAGGGATACAAACCAAGTTTACATGCAGAATTAGATTCTTTCCTCAATTTCAAGAAGTCCTTCAAACTGTTTTCCAATTTATCAGGCCAAAAATACAGTAAGCTTTTGCAGTAATGATTGAATTTAAAAAGACTTCATTGTGTTTAAAACGAGTCACAAGATCCAACATGACAATGCTGACAAATCCACAGTATATTTTATCCACTAAAGTAAGGAAATGAACCAAAGCCAAAGCCTGCCACAATAGCAAGGAATCCAAACTTTGGAAAGGTCAGACTAAAGCTCCAGCTATCCTCCCTCAATAAGGAAAAAAAGTCTTATGTAGACAAAACTTCTTAGAAGCAGAGAGCCCAAAATGAAGTCTCGGTTGGGGTTTTAACCTTTTTGATCACATAGGCACATTATTCTGTATTTAGATATTACTAGGAGCCATCACAAAGAAAAAGGAAATCTAACCAAATGCAGGAATAATTTACTTAATATTAGTCCATAAAAATGAAACAGAAAATATAAGTGATCAGAATATCAAATTATTGACCATGCTTTAAAATGTTTTATATTATCAAAATGATAATTGCATTATCAAAATTGCAAATGCATTTTGGAGCTCAATTAGTCCATGTTCCCTCAATCTTTGATGTGATAATTTAAATTCACGATTAAAACACAATAAAAGTGTATTTTTAAAAATAAATGTGACAACTACTATTGCTTACTTAACTTATATGCAGAATATATCATGCGAAATGCTGGGCTGGATGAAGCACAAGCTGGAATCAAGATTGCTTGGAGAAATATAAAAAACCTCAGATATGCAGATGACACCACTCTTATGGCAGAAAGTGAAGAAGAACTAAAGAGCCTCTTGATGAAAGTAAAAGAAGAGAGTGAAAGAGTTGGCCTAAAGCTCAACATTTGGAAAACTAAGATCATTGCATCTGGTCCCATCACTTCCTGGCAAATTCATGGGGAAACCGTGGAAACAACTGCTGACTTTATGTTCTTGAGCTCCAAAATCACTGCAGGTGGTGACTGCAGCCATGAAATTAAAAGACGCTTACTCCTTGGAAGGAAAATTATGACCAATCTAGACCATATGACCATATTAATATGGTCATTTAATATGACCATATTAAAAAGCAGAGACATTACTTTGCCAACAAAGGTCTGTCTAGTCAAGGCTATGGGATTTTTCCAGTAGTCATGTATGGATGTGAGAGTTGGACTATAAAGAACACTGAGTGCCGGAGAACTGATGCTTTTGAATTGTTTTGTTGGAGAAGACTCTTGAGAGTCCCTTGGACTGCAAGGAGATCCAACCAGTCCATCCTAAAGGAGATCAGTCCTGAGTGTTCATTGGAAAGACTGATATTGAAGCTAAAACTCCAATAATTTGGCCACCTGATGTGAAGAGGTGACTCATTGGAAAAAACCCGGCTGCTGGGAAAGATTGAAAGCAGTAGGAAATGGAGATGGCAGAGGACGAGATGGTTGGATGGCATCACTGACTCAATGGACACGGGTTTGGGTAAACTCTGGGAGTTGGTGATGGACAGGGAGGCCTGGCGTGCAGCAGTGCATGGGGTCACAAAGAATCAGACATGATTGAGTGACTGAACTTAACTGAACTGATTCTAAAATATAGGTTGTTATACTTTGATTAATAAAAATTCATTTTATAGAAAGTCAATGTAGTGTTATTAAAGTATCTATTATAATTTTACAATTATTGTACATCTATAACCATTTATTCTCATCTTCCACTACTCAAAACAAACAAGTAAAAGACCAATAATGTGGCTTAGCATTAAAGAGGAAGAAAGAGAGGTATCAGTTCAGTTCAGTTCAGTTCAGTCACTCAGTCAGTCCTGACTCTTTGCGACCCCATGAATCGCAGTACGCCAGGCCTCTCTGTCCATCACCAACTCCCGGAGTTCACTAAGACTCACGTCCATCGAGTCGGTTATGCCCTCCAGCCATCTCATCCTCTGTCGTCCCCTTCTCCTCCTGCCCCCAATCCTTCCCAGCGTCAGAGTCTTTTCCAATGACTCAACTCTTCACATGAGGTGGCCAAAGTATTGCAGTTTCAGCTTTAGCATCTTTCCTTCCAAAGAACACCTAGGGCAAATCTCCTTTAGAATGGACTAGTCAGAACTCCTTGCAGTGTAAGGGACGCTCAAGAGTCTTCTCCAACACCACATTTCAAAAGCATCAATTCTTCAGCGCTCAGCTTTCTTCACAGTCCAACTCTCACATCCGTACATGACCACTGGAAAAATTATACCCTTGACTAGATGGACCTTTGTTGGCAAAGTAAGGTCTCTGCTTTTCTATATGCTATCTAGGTTGGTCATAACTTTCCTTCCAAGGAGTAAGCATCTTTTAATTTCATGGCTGCAGTCACCATCTGCAGTGATTTTGGAATCCCCAAAAATAAAGTCTGACACTGTTTCCACTGTTTCCCCATCTATTTCCCATGAAGAGATGGGATAATATGCAACTTTTTTGTCTACAATTAGGACAAATTAGGTTAATAGGAACTTAGAATTGTTATAGGTAGTGTTAAACAATTCCTATATATTGTCTGATCTAATTCTCAAATGTCCAATACATAAGTAGATTTATTATTTTTATTTTATAAGTGAGAAAACTGTGGCAATATAGATTTAATAGCTTTTTCTACTAAATTTAATCTAATTAGCATTAGAGTCACAATGAATGTCAAAAACTAGGAATGGAATTCAAAAATAAAAATAAAAAATAAATCCTAAAGTTACCAAAAAAAAAAAAATAAGGATTAACTTCTGCTCTCTTTACTAATGAATCATGATAGAAAGAAATGCCCATTTCCATCAAGGACATGCTAAATTCACAAGCATTTTATTAATACATTTGTTGTTTGTAGAAAGTGGAAAGTGTCCATAATGCTAAACCATAATACACATAAACTATCACCAATATTGGATTTATAATTTGGGTTAAAATATTGACATGTTTGAAAGTTATATACATCAATAATTGTGTTGCAGGAAGATAATTACTGAGTGAGCAGCAACGTGTCCATGTGGTCAAGGGTACTGGAAGAAGGTCAGAAGATCAGTATATAATACTTGCAACATAGGATGGGCTGGATGCTATATTCAGTTCAGTTCAATATAGTCACTCAGTCGTGTCCAACTGTAGACTGCAGCACGCCAGGCTTCCCTGTCCATCACCAACTCCTAGAGCTGGTTCAAACTCATGTCCATCAAGTCTGTGAGGCCATCCTATCATCTCTTCCTCTGTCGTCCCCTTATCCTCCTGCCTTCAATATTTCCCAGTAGCAGGGTCTTTTCCATGAGTCAGTTCTTCACATCAGTTGGCCAAAATATTGGAGCTTCAGCTCAGCATCAGTCTTTCCAATGGATATTTAAGACTTATTTTCTTTAGGATTGACAAGTTTGATCTCCTTGCAGTCCAAGAGACTCTCAAGAGTCTTCTCTAACACAAAGTCCAAAAGCATCAATTATTCGATGCTCAGCCTTCTCTGTGGTCCAACTTTCACATGCATATATGACGACTGGAAAAACCATAGTTTTGACTAGACAGATATTTGTTGGCAAAGTAATGTCTCTGCTTATTACTATGCTGTCTAGTTTGGACATAGCTTTTCTTATGAGTGTCAAATGTCTTAATTTCATCATTGCAATCACCATCTGTGGTGATTTTGGAGCCCAAGAAAATAAAATCAAGCCACTGTTTCCACTGTTTTCCCATCTATTTGCCATGAAGTGATGGTACCGGATGCCATGATCTTTGTATTCTGAACGTTGAACTTTAACACAAGTTTTGCACTTTTCTCTTTCAGTTTCATCAAGAGGCTCTTTAGATCTTCAGTTTCTGCCACAAGAGTGGTGTCATCTGCATATCTGAGGTTATTGATATTTCTTTCAGTGATCTTGATTCCAGCTTGTGCTACACCCAGCCCAGTGTTTCTCATCATGTACTCTGCATATAAGATAAATAAGCAGGATGACAATATACAGCTTTGATGTACTACTTTCCCAATTTGGAAAGAGTCTATTCCATATCCAGTTCTAACTGTTGCTTCCTATCTGCACACAGATTTCTCAAGAAGCAGGTCAGGTGGTCTGGTATTCCCATCTCTTTCAGAATTTTCCACAGTTTATTGTAATCCACACAGTCAAAGATCTGTATAGTAAGTCCAGTTCAGTTCAGTCGCTCAGTCGTGTTCAACTCTAGTGATGCCATCCAGTAATCTCATCCTCTGTCATCCCCTTCTCCTCTTGCCACAAATCCCTCCAGCATCAGAGTCTTTTCCAATGAGTCAACTCTTCACATGAGGTGGCCAAAGTACTGGAGATTCAGCTTTAGCATCATTCCTTCCAAAGAAATCCCAGGGCTGATCTCCTTCAGAATGGACTGGTTGGATCTCCTTGTAGTCCAAGGGACTCTCAAGAGTCTTCTCCAACACCACACTTCAAAAGCATCAATTCTTCGGCACTCAAATTTCTTCACAGTCCAACTCTGAGATCCATACATGACCACTGGAAAAACCATAGCCTTGACTAGATGGACCTTTGTTGGCAAAGTAACATCTCTGCTTTTGAATATACTATCTAGGTTGATCATAACTTTTCTTCCAAGGAGTAGCATCTTTTAATTTCATGGCTGCATTCACCATCTGTAGTGATTTGGGAGCCCCCAAAATAAAGTCTGACACTGTTTCTACTGTTTCCCCATCTATTTCCCATGAAGTGATGGGACCGATGGGACCAGATGTCAAGGCTATGGTTTTTCCAGTAGTCAAGTATGGATGTCAGAGTTGGACTATAAAGAAAGCTGATTGCTGAAGAATTGATTCTTTTGAACTGTGCTGTTGGAGAAGAATCTTGAGAGTCCCTTGGACAGCAAAAAGATCCAACCAGTCCATCCTAAAGGAAATCAGTCCTGAATATACATTGGAAGGACTGATGTTGAAGCTGAAACTCCACTAATTTGGCCACCTGATGCAAAGAACTAACTCAATGGAAAACACCCTGATGCTGGGAAAGATTGAGGGCAGGAAGAGAAGGGGGTAACAGAGGATGAGATGTTTGGATGGCATCACTGACTCAATGGACATGAGTTTGGGTAAACTCCAACAGTTGGTGATGGACAGGGAGGCCTGGCATGCTGCGGTTTATGGGGTAGCAAAGATTGGACGTGACTGTGTGACTGAACTGAACTGAACTGAATACATTCAAAAGCTTTGGCTAGTCAATAAAGCAGAAATAGATGTTTTTCTGGAACTCTCTTGCTTTTTTGATGATCCAGCAGTTGCTGGCAATTTGATTTCTGGTTCCTCTGTGTTTCCTTTTTTTTTTTTTTCATTTTAATTTTGATTTTTTTTTGCTTTGTGTTTTATTATTATTATTATTTTATTTTAATTTTTTTTTACTTTACAATACTATATTGGTTTTGCCATACATCAACATGAATCTGCCACGGGTGTACATAAGTTCCCACTCCTGAACCCCCCTCCCACCACCCTCCCCATACCATCCCTCTGGGTTATCCCAGTGCACCAACCCCAAGCATCCTGTATCCTGCAAATTCTTATATGCTATTATACATGTTTCAATGCCATTCTCCCAAACCACCCTGCCCTCTCCCTCCCCCACAAAGTCAAAAAATCTGTTCTATACATCTGCATCACTTGTTGTCTCGCATACAAGGTTATCATTACCATCTTTCTAAATTCCATATATATGTGTTAGTATACTATATTGGTGTTTTTCTTTCTGGCTTACTTCACTCTGTATAATCGGCTCCAGTTTCATCCATCTTAGTAGAACTGATTCAAATGTATTCTTTTTGATGGCTGAGTAATACTCTATTGTGTATATGTACCACTGCTTTCTTATCCATTCATCTGCTGATGGACATCTGGATTGCTTCCATGTCCTGGCTATTATAAACAGTGCTGTGATGAACATTGGGGTACACGTGTCTCAGATTGAACATCTGGAAGTTCATGGTTCATGTAATGCTGAAGCCTAGCTTGGAGAATTTTGAGCATTACTTTACTACTGTGTGAGATAGGTACAGTTGTATAGTCGTTTGAGCATTCTTTGGCCTTGCCTTTCTTTGGGATTAGAATGAAAACTGACTTTTTCCAGTCGTGTGGCCACTGCTGAGATTTCCAAATTTGCTGGCATATTGAGTGCAGCACTTTCACAGCATCATCTTTCAGGATTTGAAACAGCTCAACTGGAATTCCATCACCTCCACTAGCTTTGTTCATAGTGATGCTTCCTAAGACCAACTTGACTTCACATTCCAGGATGTCTGGCTCTATGTACCATCATGATTATCTTGGTCATGAAGATCTTTTTTGTACAGTTCTTCTGTGTATTCTTGCCACCTCTTCTTAATATCTTCTGCTTCTGTTAGGTCCATACCATTTCTGTCTTTTATTGAGCCCATCTTTCCATGAAATGTTCCCTTGGTATCTCTAATTTTCTTGAAGAGACCTCTAGTCTTTCCCACTCTATTATTTCCATCTTTTTTTTTTTCTTTTTTTTTTGCACTGATCACTGAGAAAGGCTTTCTTATCTCTCCTTGCTATTCTTTGGAACTCAGCGTTCTAATGGGGATATCTTTCCTTCTCTCCTTTGCTTTTTGCTTCTCTTTTTTTCTCACCTATTTGTAAGGCCTCCTCAGACAGCCATTTTGCTTTGTCACATTTCTTTTTCTTGGGGATGGTCTTGACCCCTGTCTCCTGTACAATGTCATGAACCTCTGTCCATAGTCCATCAGGCACTCTGTCTATCAGATCTAGTCCATTAAATGTATTTCTCACTTCCACTGTATATACATAAGGGATTTGATTTAGGTCATACCTGAATGGTCTTTTGGTTTTCCCTACTTTCTTCAATTTAAGTCTGAATTTGGCAATAAGGAGTTCATGATCTGAGCCACAGTCAGCTCCCGGTCTTGTTTTTGGTGACGGTATAGAGCCTCTTCATCTTTGCTGCAAAAAATATAATCAGTCTGATTTTGGTGTTGACCATCTGGTGATGTCCATGTGTAGTCTTCTCTTGTGTTGTTGGAAGAGGGTGTTTGCTGTAACCAGTGCATTTTCTTGGCAAAACTCTTTAGTCTTTGCCCTGCTTCATTCCGCATTCCAAGGCCAAATTTGCTTGTTACTCCAGGTGTTTCTTGACTTCCTACTTTTGCATTCCAGTCCCCTAGAATGAAAAGGACATTCTTTTTGGGTGTTATTTCTAAAAGGCCTGTATGTCTTCATAGAGCTGTTCAACTTCAGCTTCTTCAGCGTTACTGGTTGGGGCATAGACTTAGATTACTGTGATATTGAATGGTTTGCCTTGGAGACGAACAGAGATCATTCTGTCATTTTTGAGATTGCACCCAAGTACTGCATTTCAGACTCTTTTGTTGACCATCATGATGGCTACTCCATTTCTTCTGAGGGATTCCTGCTCACAGTAGTAGATATAATGATCATCTGAGTTAAATTCACCCATTCCAGTCCATTTTAGTTCGCTGATTCCTAGAATGTCGACGTTCATTCTTGCCATCTCTTGTTTGACCACTTCCAATTTGCCTTGATTCATGGACCTAGATTCCTATGCAATATTGCTGTTTACAGCATCAGACCTTGCTTCTATCACCAGTCACATCCACAGCTGGGTGTCGTTTTTGCTTTGGCTCCATCCCTTCATTCTTTCTGGAGTTAGTTCTCCACTGATCTTCAGTAGCATATTAGGCACCTACCCGCCTGGGGAGTTTATCTTTCTGTGTCCTATCTTTTTGCCTTTTCATAATGTTCACGGGGTTTTTGAGGCAAGAATACTGAAGTGGCTTGCCATTCACTTCTCCAGTGGGCCATGTTTTTTCAGAACTCTCCACCATGTTGTGACCATCCTGAGTGGCCCTATACTCATGGCTTAGTTTCACTGAGTTAGACAAGGCTGTGGTCCATGTGTAGATTGGCTAGTCTTCTGTGATTGTGGTTTCAGTCCCTCTACTCTCTGATGCCCTCTCTCAGCGCCTACCATCTTAGTGGGGTTTCTTTTACCTTGGACGTGGTGTATCTCCTCACCACCACCATTCCTGACCCTGGACATGGGGTATCTCCTCTCGGCCGCTCGCTGCTCCAGTGCTGCACTGACAAGACTTTATCCAGCACAATGGTCTTTTTGATAGCTTTCCTATCTTCACCAAGTCTCTGGAAATTTTCTGTGATGCAGGAGTGCTCCCCGGCTCCTAAGCCCTGAAACCTCTTCCCCTGCTCTCTCTCCCTCAGCCTATGCCAGGTGCTCGTGGGACCAGCTACTTTTGACCGGACCAGAGAGGGAACAGGGTGAATAAGAATAATGGCTACTCCCACAGTGACCTAGAGAGAAAACTTCTGCATGTTGTAAGTGAACAAAGGGTCATTATTTGGCCCGGCAATGATAAGACATCTGTTGGGCTGATAAAGAATCTACCAGTTAGTCATAGTGGCAAAGAACCTCGCCTGCCAATGCAGGTAGATGTTAAGATAGGAGGGTTTTATCCCTGGGTCGGGAGTACCCCTGGAGAAAAGCACAGCAACCCACACCAGTATTCTTGCCTGGAGAATCCCATGGACAGAGGACCCTGGCAGGTTACTTTCCATGGGTTGCAAAGACTTGGACACAACTGAGCCATGAACATTTATGTACTTAAATAGTATTAATACAAATGTACAAAAATAATTTATTCTTCTTAGTAATTAAATTAACAGAAAACTTAAAGTGGACATTTTGAATAAATGACAATTTTTTTTTCTGTAACAGAACGGAATATATCAAAGTAAAAATATAATTCCCTGTACTACATTTTACCTTGCTTTTACCTTGTGGTAATAAATTTTTAAAAATAGCTGAAATTTATTTCTATCCACTTAGAGATTTTGTGAAGTTGCTTCACACTGTTCTAAGATATAGTTTCCCTATCATGTAGACTTGCTTTTAAATTCATTAACTATGCTTTTTAAAATATTTTCAACTATCTAGTATTTTTTAAATTTCTTTAAAAAATGATATACCTTAAAATGAAATTGGGCTTCCTAGGTGGTGCTAATGGTAAAGAATCTGCTTGCCAATGTAGGATATGTAAGAGATGTGGGTTTGATCCCTAGGTCAGGAAGATCTATTGGAGGAGGTCATGGCAACCCCCTCAGATATTCTTGTCTGGAGAATCCCACAGACAGAGGAGGCTGGAAGGCTAAAGTCCATAGGGTTGCCAAGAGTCAGACACAACTGAAGTGCCTTAACATGCAAAAATGAAATTAGAACTCCAAAAGATGTATTGCCTCAATATATGAATTTTCCTCTGGGGAATGAATCCAAGACAAACAAATGCTATGGAAGATGCTTTTGGTTAGAAAAAAAATGCATCCTCGGTGCTGTACTTTACTGTCCTTTACAGAGTAAAGGACATATATTGTCAAGAATAGACCTGTGTGATCTATCTAGAGAAGAAGCTGTGAAATTGTTCAATCGTTAAGAAAGATTCATGATAATGAAATATTGACAATTCTGCATTTAGAACAGACTGGAAGTTACTTGATAAAATTTACTTTTAGTATAACATTATATGAGTGCATCTTTAAATGTATCTACAATAAATAAATATTCAAGATCATACATTTATCTTTTGAAGATCAAAACAAATTAAAAATTTAGACTGATTTATTTTCTATATTCTACTTTTTTGATTGAGTACACTTAATATTTAAATTTCT
This sequence comes from Capricornis sumatraensis, assembly GCF_032405125.1. Classification (NCBI taxonomy): domain Eukaryota; kingdom Metazoa; phylum Chordata; class Mammalia; order Artiodactyla; family Bovidae; genus Capricornis; species Capricornis sumatraensis. The sequence continues at coordinate 30,658,966 of NC_091075.1, read as the reverse complement.
CTTGGTTCATCAGAGACACAATTACAAGAAAGATTGTTTGTCTTTAGTTAAGCTAACAATGATCTCAAGGGATCTTGAGAGGAAATCCAGGCTCTAAATGGCCCCACTGAGGCTTTTAAAGAAATGCATTATGCAGGGTGAATGCAAACATGTTTACCAATCATTTATATCCAAACATACAATGGGTTCAGAAGGGATTTGAACATGAAGAATACATATTTGCCCTTAATAAATTTATATAGTGTTTTAAATGATATAATATTTCAACATAGGCAGAAAACAATGCACAAAATATTATTCCATGAAATCATAAATGAGCAATAACTATAGTTGAGAATAAGGAAAGAAAATTTAGGCATCAAAATTATGCTAATGAATGGATTGTCATGATAAAGAATTAGAGGGTAGGCATATCAGAAGAAAACTAAAAAACATATGATGAACTTAAATCAAGGAATGAGGACATGAGGAATACTTTTAAATAGAAGAAAGTATATAGAGTTGATATATAGAGGACTCAAATAATAAAAGGTCATGGAAGTCAGTAAAGATATTTGAAAGGGGAAGCATAAGTCAATAACATTTAATGCTATAGAGGATTCTAGATAAGTGGAGTCTGGAAATGGGCACTTTGATGGTTAGATAAAGTTTAGGAATCTTCAACTCTAAGGTGTTTGCAGTGCACCAAATATTACTTAGAAATGGGAAAGTAAAAATATAAGAGATTGATGAATTTTACTTCTGAATTTAATATTGTCCATCATCACCCTGACAAGCTGTAATTTAAGATAAAGACAGAAGGTTTATTGTGAGAATTATGCAGAAAATTGAGATAACAAGAAAAATGCATGTCATGGTTGATAAATATCAATGACATTGCTACTGAGTGACACATTTTCTATCCTGACAGTGGCATTTTAAAAGTTAGGCTTTGTAAAAATTATAGGTATTTTTTATCCAAAATGTCAAGGGTGATGCAGTTCTTTGGAAAATCTTTTGTAATCTATAGTTGCCTTAAAAGGATAATAATACTTTTTTGTATGTGTTCCTGCTCTTTACACATATATTTATAGGTTTTTTTTTAATTTTTTGAAGAAGATCTTTATAGGTTTTTAATTATGAGATGGAGAGTTTGAAGATCTGTGACTGTAAACAAATACAAAAAAGCAAATAATAACACGAGATTTCTGAAAGGGAAAGGGACACAGGATAAAGGAAGAGTTCATTTTGTGAGTTGACAAGCAGTCAGCAGATTCCTTTTACTTTGGGCAAAAAGAAAAAAGAAAACTCATTTCCAATATTTCCCTAGATTTCTTTTTTTCTTCTACACAGCCTCTTATTTCTCTGCCATTTCACATAACCACTTTTTAAAATAAGTCCATAATCCAATCACAGTCATTATCACACTGCTTTTCCTACAACTCTCAGCAGATATACTTGTCTTTTATTTCTCACAAAACTAAATTTCCTAGTAATAAAAACTAGTAATAGTCAGCTATCATTACATTAAAAAAACAGCCCCAAAAGACAGTAGCTGGGAGTAGTAAATATTTATTCTTTGGCTCACAGGTTTACAGGTCCACTAGACTGACTCTTATGATTAATTGGAATGGCTTAACTTTAGTCTCCCTATGGAAAAGAAATTCAAGAAAGCAAAATGGCTGTCTGAGGAGGCCTTACAAATAGCTGTGAAAAGAAGAGAAGTGAAAAGCAAAGGAAAAAAAAGAAAGACATAAGCATCTGAGTGCAGAGTTCCTAAGAATAGCAAGGAGAGATAAGAAAGCCTTCCTCAGAGATCAATGCAAAGAAATAGAGGAAAACAACAGAATGGAAAAGACTAGAGATCTCTTCAGGAAAATTAGAGATACCAAGGGAACATTTAATGCAAAGATGGGCACAATAAAGGACTGAAATGGTAGGGACCTAACAGAAGCAGAAGATTTTAAGAACAGGTGGCAAGAATACACAGAAGAACTATACAAAAAAGAGCTTCATGACCCAGATAATCACAATGGTGTGATCACTCATCTAGAGCCAGACATCCTGGAATGTGAAGTCAAGTGGGCCTTAGAAGCATCACTACAAACAAAGCCAGTGGAGGTGATGGAATTCCAGTTGAGCTATTTGAAATCCTGAAAGATGATGTTGTGAAAGTGCTGCACTCAATATGCCAGCAAATTTGGAAAACTCAACAGTGGCCACAGGACTGGAAAAGGTGTTTTCTTTTTTTTTTAACTTTTTTTTTAGGTTTTTATTTTTTTAATTTTCATTCCAATTCCAAAGAAAAGCAATGCCAAAGAATGCTCAAACTACTGCACAATTGGACTCATCTCACACCCTTGTAAAGTATTGCTCAAAATTCTCCAAGCCAGGCTTCATCAATATGTGAACCGTGACTTCCAGATGTTCAGGCTGGTTTAGAAAAGGCAGAGGAACCAGAGATCAAATTGCCAACATCTGCTGGATCATCAAAAACGCAAGAGAATTCCAGAAAAACATCTATTTCTCCTTTATTGACTATGCCAAAGCCTTTGACTGTGTGGATCTCAATAAATTGTGAAAAATTCCGAAAGAGATGGGAATACCAGACCACCTGACCTGCTTCCTGAGAAACCTATATGCAGGTCAGGAAGCAACAGTTAGAACTGGACATGGAACAACAGACTGGTTCCAAATAGGAAAAGGAGTATGCAAGGCTGTATACTGTCACCCTGCTTATTTAACTTATATGCAGAGTACCTCATGAGAAATGCTGGGCTGGAAGAAGCATGAGCTGGAATCAAGATTGCCAGGAGAAATATCAATAACCTCAGATATGCAGATGACACCGCCTTTATGGCAGAAAGTGAAGAGGCTCATCAGAGCCTCTTGATGAAAGTGAAAGAGGAGAATGAAAAAGTTAGCTTAAAGCTCAACATTCAGAAAATGAAGATCATGGCATCTGGTCCCATCACTTGATGGGAAATGGATGGGGAAACAGTGGAAACACTGTCAGACTTTGTTTTGGGGGGCTCCAAAATCACTGCAGATGGTGACTGCAGCCATGAAATTAAAAGACGCTTACTCCTTGGAAGCTTCCCTGGTGGCTCAGAGGTTAAAGCGTCTGCCTCCAATGCAGGAGACCTGGGTTTGATCCCTGGATCGGGAAGATACCCTGGAGAAGGAAACAGTAACTCACTCCAGTATTCTTGCCTGGAGAATCCCATGGATGGAGGAGCCTGTTAGGGTGCAGTCCACTGGGTCACAAAGAGTCGGACAGGACTGAGCGATTCACTTCATTTTCACTCCTTGGAAGGAAAGTTATGACCTACCTAGACAGCATATTAAAAAGCAGAGATATTACTTTGCCAACGAAGTCCATCTAGTCAAGGCTATGGTTTTTCCAGTGGTCATGTATGGATGTGAGAGTTGGACTGTGAAGAAAGCTGAGTGCCAAAGAATTGATATGTTTGAACTGTGGTGTTGGAGAAGACTCTTGCGAGTCTCTTGGACTGCAAGGAGATACAACCAGTCCATCCTAAAGGAGATCAGTCCTAGGTGTTCATTGGAAGGACTGATGTTGAAGCTGAAACTCCAGTACTTTGGCCACTTCATGAGAAGAGTTGACTCATTGGAAAAGACCCTGATGCTTGGAGGGATTAGGGGCAGGAGGAGAAGGGGACAACAGAGGATGAGATGGTTGGATGGCATCACTGACTCGATGGACGTGAGTTTGAGTGAACTCCGGGAGTTGGTGATGGACAGGGAGGCCTGACATGGTGCGATTCATGGGGTCGCAAAGAGTCAGACATGACTGAGTGACTGACCTGAACTGAACTTTTGTCTGCTTAGGTTACCTGGCACTATTCTGTCCCGTATGTCTAGGCTGGCAGTGTAGGGGTTATCTGTGCTATGGTTTTCTCGTCATACAGGTCAGACTTCCAAGAAACCTCATAGAAACATTTGCTGTATCTTAAGGTCTATTCTTGGATTTTGCAGTCTTATTTTCATTGCCATTTTAGTTGACCAAATCATGGCTCATGGCTTAATGTCAAATCACTGCACTTAGAATAATACTGTGCCCATAATGAGAAGTAGGAAGGAGTGAATATTTGCTGAACAATCATCTAACAATCAGAATCCACCCTCTTCTTTATAAATATTCTGCATGTTCTCTTACATTGCAAAATACAGGTAATCCTAAGACTACAGATTTATCTGTTACAGTGTTATCAGACTTTAAGACAAGAATTTCATCATCTGCATTCTATCCAAGTACAGATTCTATTGACCTGAGGATTTATGAATCAAAGAGACAAGTCATTTATTCTCTACAATCCTAAGTTACAATGGTGAAACAAACAAGGATATCCACCATAAACATTTTCATTCCACAACAAGAAGGATAAGAAGAAAAATGAATAATTAATAGTCCATAAGAATTCTAAATTCCTGCTGGGCAATTTTTTTTTCCAGATGCCCCTATCGTTGATTTAATTCCAGATTTGCTCCCTGTAAGTGGCTACCCATTCTCCATTGATCTCTACCAAACATGGCACTACCACCTAGGAGATCCTTATTTATTTTTAATCTTCCATAGCTAGCAGTGCTGCCTGGTGGATAAACAGCTCTTTCATGTCACTTCTTGTCTGTACAAAGTTGGTGGCTCTCAGGTATCCTTCAATAAAAAATAAATTAATTAAAAAAGTAAATAAATAAATAAATAAATAAACTGGCAGACTATCTCTTTTGTTCTAGGCTGGTAGTAATTTTTTAAATATAGTTCCGGTAAGCTGTGATTTTCTCATGTTTGATGCTTGTGAATTCTAACAGCCAAACAGCAGAACCACAAGGGTTTAGGGTTTTGTTTGCTCTTGTTTGTTTTTCTGCTTCTTTGGGCATGCTGCTCTTTCTCTTTAGACTTAATTATATTTGATTCTTACTTATTGGGCTTCAATAGAACCACATCCTTGTGCTTTCTAGAGTTACTTTGCCCAGCCCAATAAATGGACTTTAATTCACTCAGAGATCTTAACAAAAGGTGTTAGTCTTATCTCCTACTCTGGATTTTTCTTTTTTCCCTGAAGCTATGTGGCAATATTTATGTCTATGATTTTAACTCTGTGATTTTTGGTTTCTCCATATTCCTTTCAAGTATAATTTAAAACAGCCCACTTCTTTTCTGGACTCATTTTCCCCCTTATAGTATCTTATCAAATGTAACTAGTAGCAGCCATCTTATGCTATCAAAACTTTCTTGACCAATACTACAGTTTCCATATATGTCTTCTATCTTCCAACTTACCAGAGGCAAATGTTTTACCAAATATTTTCCTGTTACAACCACAGCTCACGATTATCCAATCTCCAATAAATTTTCTTGTTATCTGTTAGCCAGTCTCAAAGCTAGTGTGACTCATTCTAAGTCATTGCCAGTTTTAGCTACCAATTAACTTAGTACTTAGCTTGTGTTAGTTGTTCAGTCCTGTCCGACTCTTTGCAACCCCATGGACTGCAGCGTGCCAAGGCTCCTCTGTCCATGGGCTTTCCCAGGCAAGAATACTGGAGTGGATTGCCATTTCCTTCTCCAGGGGATTTCCCCATTCAGGGATCAAACCCTGGTCTCCTGCATTACAGGTAGACACTTTATTGTCTGACCCCACCAGGGAAGTCCCATGTACTCAGCTACTGTTACATAAAATTCAGTGACATACAATAATAGCTATTTATTCTCAGTGAATTCTTACTTATTCTCAAAAACTATTTGTTTCCATGGGTGTTCAGGTTGGTTGGGGGACATTACACCATCTGTCTTATTTGGGGGTTCAGGCTAGAGGGGCAGAAGCTATGTGAAGTATGATCTTCATTGTAAAGGTTAAAAGTTCTCAGATAATTGAGGAGAAACACTTGATATATCTTAAGACCTACATTTGGAACTCCAGTTCTGGCTCCAGTGGCCAAAGCATTTGAAACCTCAAATCAATGAGGTATGTAAATGGACTCTGCCTATGAAGAAAATGTAGTGACTATTTGCTGAACAATAATGCAAACATTCACAATGTTTCATTTATTCTCATGTCCCCAGATCTTGTCCATTTGTTTTTTTCAGCTTTCACAGTGGGATGAGTGCCCTCCATGTTTACTCTGATTCTATCCTCATTCAGCCCTTCAAGAATACCACTGTGAAATCATGCCATCTTTGTAACAGTTTCACTACCTTCACTACCAGCAATTTCAGACTTAACCCTAAGTGTTACAGTTAAAAGTTCTCCCTTGACACTGTATCCCCTCTGCTTGATTTCAGCTCTTGAAACCTATACAAAGTATCCCCACCTCCTTGCCAGAGATACGCACAAAAACACAGATAAACATGTGCATGTATAATATTATGAGTCCTGTTTACTTAAGGGCCATATTTTACTTCTGTATCTTATAAATCCAAATCCATGTACAGTACTGGAGTGGGTAGCCATTTTCTGTTCCAGGGAATATTCCTGACCCCTGAGGTTGAACCCAGGTCTCCCACATCACAGGTGGATTCTTTACCTACTGAACATCCAGGGAAGCCCTATATGTCACAGAAAGGTGATAAATGTTAAGCAACTGAATGAGAGCTGAATAAGATTCTGTGCTATTTTTTTTCTAACCAATCTCACAGTCAAAATGCTTTCATTTCTTGTTAATGTTTTTGTCACTTGGCACATTTGTTCAGGTTTGACTTATTTATTTTAATCAGCTGTGAGCCAGTGTGTTTGATCACTGAGCCTATTAACCTCAGTGGAGATGTGTGACAGTGGCTGACAACTTTTGTGAGAAAAGGTTGTATGTGGCATGAACAGAAATGTTTAAATTTTGTATCATGTGATTGCCTATATCTCTGTGAAGGTAGGGTGAGATCTGTGCTTCTCACCCTTATATCCACCACCTATCAAACAGTAAACCCTGTATGAATGAGTAAATGAATGAATAAATGTTCCTGGTTGATTTCCTGCTTCCAAACAATATGATAAAGAGATAAGCATCCTCTGAGTCTGTCTCGGATTGCTTTGTATACTTTTAATTCAGGCGTGAAACACACTCCAAATATGAAATATTAGGCTCTCTTTCAAATTATATTCACTGTAATTCAAGATAGGAAACAATTTAGGAAGTTAAAATTGAAAATGGGTTATTTTCTCTTAAAAAATTCAGTTTTGAACACATGTTTATTAACCAGTGACAGTGTACTCAGTCACTCAGTTGTAGCTGACTCTTAGCAACTCCTTGAACTGTAGCCCACCAGGCACCTCTGTTCATGGAATTTTCCAGGAAAGCATATTAGAACCATTTCCTACTCCAGGGGATCTTCCCAATCCAAGGATCAAACCCACACCTCTTACCTCTCCTACATTGGCAGGTGGACGCTTTACCACTAGTGCTACCTGGAAAGACCCCTAACCACTTTCTACAACATTGAAATATACTTCCCTGCACTGTGCACTATACTGGCAATACCAACAGTCATTATAATAAGTTGGAGCATAAATTTTAGTTATTCATGTTTTGAAATAAAAATGAGAAACCTTTAAGAAAAAGAAAAAAATAGCTGTAATATTTATCTTTTAACTTATGCAGATGGAGGTTGAAAGAAGAAACTTTGGTTCACTTATCAAGCAAATTAATCATACCCTTCCTTGCAACAAACATATTTGTTGGCCCATTATTGGCTTATGATACAATATAAAAAAACAATTGAATGTCAGAATACTCCCCACTGAGGCAAACATAATTTTTCTTCATTCAATTTCCATGTACAAAATTGCTGAGGTTCTTCACTATATGTTCACTTATTAGAATAAGTCAGAATTAGAAATTGGGACCTGACTTAAAATTCTCAAGAAAAATAACAGCAAGTTAACCTTCATAAATCATATTACTTGATCAAAATCATTGCACATAAAAATCATTAAGGAATCTCCATTATAACTCAAATCACATTCTTTAAAGTCTTGAGAAAAATTTATTTCAAGATATTGACCTCAAAACATACACCCACCCACCTATCCACCCACCCACACACACACACACAAATACACACACACACACAAACACACCCAAAAACACATACCCCACACACAGACACCCCACACAAACCCCCATATACCCACACACATGGCTTACATAATGTGGGGACTATCTCAGGATTTGAATACAGAGCAATGCAAATTAGGGTTGTGAGTTTTCCAGAATACAATAAATAGATAATTATTTTGTGTCAGAGGATGGAATTTAGTTTTTGCAAACAAAGAGAATTTCATGAAAGAGCCAGTTTTGAACTGCACTTTTAGAGGAAGTGAGTGATAAAACATGACTGTCAATGAAAACTTTGCCCCAGTGTATGTCTGTGGAGGTCAAATATGAAAATAAAGAGGCTAAAATATGTACGATTTTTTTAAATAATAATTCATATTTCTGTCCAAGTAAAGGAGGATATATACACATTCAGTTCAGTTCAGTTGCTCAGTCATGTCCAACTCTTTGTGACCCCATGAATCGCAGCACTCCAGACCTCCCTGTCCATCACCAAATCCCGAAGTTCACTCAGACTCACGTCCATCGAGTCAGTGATGCCATCCAGCCATCTCATCCTCTGTCATCCCCTTCTCCTCCTGCCCCCAATCCCTCCCAGCATCACAGTCTTTTCCAATGAGTCAACTCTTCGCATGAGGTGGCCGAAGTACTGGAGTTTCAGCTTTAGCATCATTCCTTCCAAAGAAATGCAAGGGCTGATCTCCTTCAGAATGGACTGGTTGGATCTCCTTGCAGTCCAAGGGACTCTCAAGCGTCTTCTCCAACATCACAGTTCAAAAGCATCAATTCTTCAGCGCTCAGCCTTCTTCACAGTCCAACTCTCACATCCATACATGAACACAGGAAAAAACCATAGCCTCATCTCATCTCACATGCTAGTAAAGTAATGCTCAAAATTCTCCAAACAAGACTTCAGCAATACGTGAATCATGAACTTCCAGATGTTCAAGCTGGTTTTAGAAAAGGCAGAGGAACCAGAGATAAAATTGCCAACATCTGCTGGATCATCAAAAAAGCAAGAGAATTCCAGAAAAACATCTATTTCTGTGTTATTGACTATGCCAAAGCCTTTGACTGTGTGGATCACAATAAACTCTGGAAAATTCTGAGAGAGATGAGAATACCAGACCACCTGACCTGCCTCTTGAGAAATCTGTATGCAGGTCAGGAAGCAGCAGTTAGAACTGGACATGGAACAACAGATTGGTTCCAAATAGGAAAAGGAGTATGTCAAGGCTGTATATTGTCACCCTGCTTATTTAACTTCTATGCAGAGTACATCATGAGAAATGCTGGACTGGAAGAAACACAAGCTGGAATCAGGATTGCCAGGAGAAATATCAGTCACCTCAGATATGCAGATGACGCTACCCTTATGGCAGAAAGTGAAGAGGAACTAAAAAGCCTCCTGATGAAAGTGAAAGAGGAAAGTGAAAAAGTTGGCTTAAAGCTCAACATTCAGAAAACGAAGATCATGGCATCCGGTCCCATCACTTCATGGAAAATAGATGGGGAAACAGTGGAAACACTGTCAGACTTTATTTTTTTGGGCTCCAAAATCACTGCAGATGGTGATTTCAGCTATGAAATTAAAAGACGCTTACTCCTTGGAAGAAAAGTTATGACCAACCTAGATAGCATATTCAAAAGCAGAGAGATTACTTTGCCGACTAAGGTCCGTCTAGTAAAGGCTATGGTTTTTCCTGTGGTCTTATACACATTACTATACAGTAAAAAGGGCTTCCCTTGTGGCTCAGCTGGTAAAGAATTTGCCTGCAGTGTGGGAGACCTAGGTTCTATCCCTGGATTGGGAAGATCCCCTGGAGAAGGGAAAGGCTACCCACTCCATTATTAGGGCCTAGAGAATTCCATGGACTGAAGAGTCCATGGAGTCACAAAGAATCAGACATGACTGAGTGACTTTCAAGGCGATGGCACCCCACTCCAGTACTCTTGCCTGGAAAATCCCATGGACGGAGGAGCCTGGTAGGCTGCGGTCCATGGGGTCGTGAAAAGTCGGACACGACTGAGCGACTTCCCTTTCACTTTTCACTTTCATGCATTGGAGAAGGAAATGGCAACCCACTCCAGTGTTCTTGCCTGGAGAATCCCAGGGACGGGGGAGCCTGGTGGGCTGCCGTCTACGGAGTCACACAGAGTCGGACACGACTGAAGTGACTTAGCAGCAGCAGCAGCAGCATACAGTAAAAGAATATTCATCTTAATACATATTCTGGATTGCCTTAAAATCCAAACTGTCAAAAACCTGGAATCACAAAAGTTTTCAAAAAGGATGATTTGGAAGTCCTAACAGAATCAGTTGGCTGTATGCTATTCTCCCAGCTAAGAATACAAACTAGTGGAAAGAGATCTTAACTTTTGTAGTGAGCCTGCTATGTACTAGACGCCTGTGTGTTCAGCCATGTCTGACTCTTTGGAACTCCATGGACAGTAGTAGCTCACCAGGCTCTGCTGTCTGTGACATTTTCCAAGCAAGAGTATTGAAGTGAGGCGGCATTTCCTACTCCAGGGGATCCTCCCAGCTTAGGGATCAAACCCATGTCTCCTGCATCGACAGGCAATTCTTTACCATTGAGCCACCTGGGAATCCCATATACTAGGTACCTAGTGATTTTCTGTGAACTATTTGATTTAGTACTCATGATAAGTAATGTAGGATCAGTTATCCTTGATTTGCAAATGAGAAAACTGAAGCTTAGCATATAAAGTTTAAAAGATCCAAACTCTGACATATAAATAACAGAGGCAAGATTGAGACTAAAGAACTCTGTGACTCCAGAGGTTTTGTTTTCAGCAACAGTTTGTCTCCTGATAACATATTCTGCCTTTCAGAGATCTCAATAGCAGTAAAAACAATAAGAAATGCTAGCCATCCAGTGACCTTAATTTTCTCTGTATATTGGTTGGAAACTGATTAGAGATCTGTTGCAGACATTTGGGCTTGAGAGCTTTCAAAGAGAACTAGAAACACAAACTAGACATAAAGATATAAAGAGATACTTGGGAATATATAATATATATACACACATATATGCATATATTAGTTGAAAATATGCTTTTAAATATAAAGTCCCCAACAGGAAAGGCAGATGGCTGGGACTGAGAGAAAATGACTAATATGGCAGAAGTTTATTTAGAATGAGCAGTATCAAGAGTTTCAGCACTCACAAATAATAGTACTAATGGAATGGAGAAGGAAACATTATCAAAGTTAGACATTACAAGAAGTTCTTTCACAGAGCGAAGTGATATCTATGGAATCACTTTATATTTTTATTATTTGTTTGAAACTGTAAGGGTAACGGGTTGCAACTGTTGCCCTCAAGCCTTGATAATGTGGCTTAGCAGGGAGGAAGTATACAGGTGGATGTTTTCCCTTTTATTCTCTCCACTAAGATGGAAGTCAGAGTGATTATCTCACTATCCTTCATGGTGAAACAACTTGCAGGCTGATGGCAAGCCTTTTGTAGACTCAAACCTATGGTCTGCAACTCCATCATCCTCCCTACATAGGCTTTTTAGAGTGTGGATGGGAAGCCAGATAAAACTGCCAAGATCTAGAGTCTTAGAGCTAGGGAAAGATGTTCCAGTCTTCATGTGTGTGTGTGATTACTCGCTAAGTGGTGTCGACTGGTTTGCAACTCCATGGACTATAGCCCTCCAGGGTCCTCTCCTCATGGAATTTCCCAGGCGAGAATACTGGAGTGAGTTGCCATTCCCTTCTCCAAGGATAGAACCTGGGTCTCCTGCACTGCAGATGGATTCTTTACCACTGAGCCGCCAGGGGAGCCCTCTGGTCTTTATACCCCTGTGTTTCTGTTGTGTACTCTTGTCATCCAGGTCTCAAAAAAAAAAAAAAAAAAAAAAAAAAAAACCTACTTATATTCCTACTACTTCAATCTTGTTTTTGCATCAGTATGCTTCCAAAGACATTTATCTTGTCTATGGGTTCAGATATCAGCTCTATGGCAATGAATCACAAAATTAAATCTCTTAAGCATGAAGAACATATCTCTATATGCATACTGGATATTCCTGTCTCAGATTCAGCATGTGTAAAATATGGTCCAGAATTTCAAATTCACAGCATCCTGGCTATATGAATTCAAATGGCCTAGCTTCCCTGTGCCTCGAGTCCCTCATCTCCAAAATTTAAATAAAATAACGCTTCCTTACAGGGCTGCCTTAGGAAGAAAATGAATTGTTACAAATAATATTATTGTTGTCCTTTAGTCGCTAAATTGTGTCTGACTCTTTGCAACTCCACTGACTGTAGCCCACCAGGCTCCACTGCCTGTGGGATTTCCTAGGTAAGAATAATGGAGTGGACTTGCCATTTCCTTCTCCAGGGGATCTTTCAGACCCAGGGATCAAACTCACATCTCCTGCATTGTCAGGCAGATTATTTACCACTGAGTCACCTGGGAAGCCTGTTTTATATATAATGGATGTGCTTAAAACAGTGACTGGCATATAATATTCAGTAAATTATATATCATTTACCTCTACAGGAGTTCTGATTTTTCTTTTACTTCTTATTTATTATGGTAAACTGATCCAATTGTCATAAAAGCAACCCATAATTACAGTCAATTTACACATGAAACAGTTCGTATCTCACTTGTGATGAGGTCTGGATGACATTCTAGAGTTGCTTCTATCCATCAAGTGACCGAGGGTTCTAGTGTAAGTGATTCAGCCATCTCAGCTCTGGATCTCCTCTGTTAACAAGGGCAAAGAAGAAAGATCCAGAGAGTGCATACTAATTAGTTATTCTTTTTTCAAGAGTGACATGCATAATTTCTGCTTACAGTTCACTGACAAAGTAGCTAGATGATCTCACTTTATAGCAAGAGGAATGGTCAATACGGGAACACATATAGATATTCACTAAGCATGAAACAAATATCTGTGTTCCAATCAAGATTTTACCATTCCTCCAGTGAGCCAAGATAGAAATCTTGAACTTATTGCTGACTTCCCCCCTTTCCTCTGTATATATTTGCTTCATCTAAGTCCTCTCATTCCCCTCCCTCCAATGTGTCTGAGATGAGCTTCCTCATCTCCACTATTGCTTCTGCCCCAGGGAACATAGATTCTTACATGGTATTCTATTTGATCTGTCTGACTCCAGCTGTCTGCACTATAATCTATCATCCTTAGTACTTCCAGAGTTACCATTATAAACATATTACTATGTGGTTTCATAGTATAAAAGACTTCTGTTTTCTTGCATTTCCTGTGAGAAATCTTTCTGAATGTTGATGGTTTTGCAACAGAGAAAAGAAAACAGTGGGTGATCTTACATCAGCAATTAAATGTTTTGGCCTAGAAGTGATACCTCTTGATTTCTATCCATAACTCGGTCAAAGAGACCTGCAAATGTCCTTGAAAACCTAAAATTCTAACTCCCTTGGCATATCTTCTGTTCACTATTATTGGGAGCATTGCATCCTAGTTTTGTGGGGGTTTATTTTGGTAATTTAATCTTAATCTCATCAAATATTTATTGTACATGTACAATCAAGGATCATATACTTTCATATGAACTCTTATCTTTTCATACTTAACACACATTCTAATCTCCTTGAAGAATATACTTCCCTTCTCATAATACCGCAAAAATACTTAAGGCATGGTATTCATTCTATATCCACCCAAAGCTAAATTAATTCCAGAGCATATTGTTCATTTCTTGGTCTAGTGTTAATATCTGAATTACTACAGGTACTGATTATTCTATCCTATGTTACAGAGTGAACAACTGATATAATTCATCTTTGTATCCCCAGAACTTGTCACATATTATGTATTTAAAAGTTGTGAACTGAACTAATAGTTTGGCACCAGTTCTACAGAGTAAATGCTTGAGCAAATACTTCAAAGTTGAAGTGCTAATTCTAAAGCCTTTCCACAATTAGGCTGTCATTGCATAAATCACTACCATGTAGTAAACTATGGCAGATGCATTGGCTCAGCCAGTTCAACATCCATTCCAACCTCTTTCTAATATGCTTTCTTGTAATGTAGATGCTGAATTACTAAGACAGAACCAAACAAGAATACAATAATCTTGTTATGAGTTAGATTCCCCAAATGAGACCCACTTGAATAAAAATTGAATTCAAAACTGAATTAAGTGCAAAAAGAAGCAAGGCATAAGGTATTCACTGGGGTGTGTATGTGTTGTATATGTGTAGTATAGCACAGATGTTGTGATTATGAAGCAAGCAGCTGCAGCACTGAATTCTTGATTCAGCAGGAATTTTCCTGATCACAGCAGGAATAGCAGTCCTTGGAAGCCCAGTTCTCCTGTAGGTTTGGAGGTTATTCTTGGCATCTCAACCTAAAGTCTGTAATAGTTCAGACTTTTAATAGTTGCCTTCTAATAGTTCAGTAAAAAATTAAATTTATTACAATACATTATCTTATAGGTATGCCAGCTTGAGTGAGTTCTGTCTTTGCTGTTAAACCTTAACTGATACAACAACATGTGCTTGGTAATAAGCCTCAAGGAAATGCAGATCTGGTATTGAGTATCTATCCTGGTTGTGTTTGAAGTTGAGGAGGATCCTGCTAACATTAGGATAAGAACACTGTTATTCCATCACATGCAATGTCAAATCAGCACATTAAATGACTATCTGCAATCTCCTGGGAGAAAGTATTTCTTGAAGGAAAGTGTTTGATAAGCTGATTAGCTGTTACAGTATATCCTTATGACAAAAATGCCAAAGTTTCCATGTTATAACACACAAGAAGTGATTCTACTACCTCAAAGATTTACAGATGTTGGTGTGGCTTAATCATGTATGATTAATTTATACATTCATTAAATGTGATTCCTGATAGAGTTCAAAGGAGATTCCTTTCACTGAGGAATCTCCTTTGGACTCTATCAGGAATCACTCACTGAGTCATTGAAAAATCTGTTGGTGAGGAAAGCCATAGCATATTATTTGCTATTCTTTGTAATACGATTATGAGAGTTGTATTGATATGGCTTCAGATTCTAATGTGGGCTTCCTTCATAGGTCAATCAGTAAAGAATCTGCCTGCAGTGCAGCAGACCTGGTTTCGATCGCTGAGTTGGGAAGATCTCCTGGAGAAGGAAATGGCAACCCTCTCCAGTATCCTTGCCTGGAAAATCCCATTGACAGAGGAGCCTGATGGACTGTAGTCCATGGGGTTTCAAAGAGTCAGGCACGACTGAGTGACTAACACTTTACTTGTTCATATTCTAATATGTATGATGAAATCTCAGAATCCAGAGGCCAAAAAGGATATATGTAATGCATAGAAGCAAGAGTACTGTGTTTTTTTTTAACAGTTAATAGTAATCATAACTTTTGACTAAGTGCTCATAGAATACCAAAGATTAACATAGACAGCCCAGTAAGGCCTTACTTTAATTTTTAGGCTTATAAATACAATCTTTATAGCATAAGATTTATAATATAGTTATTATAAAGAGTGCATTGTTTATAGTCAAAGCTATTTAGAATACTAAATGTAAAATTGAGGCTGTATAAGTCTCTAAATTTAGTACATGTATCTCTACAGCATTGGCACCCCTCTTCAAGCCACATATGGGCATGCTAACTTACAGAGAATTCCCCACAGCTACTTGATTGAGAAAGGGAAAAAAAAAGCTCCTGGTTTACAAATGGTCCTTAACTGTATGTTAGAAATAGGTAAAATGTAATGCCACAGCAGTCTACTGACTGGAAAGGAAAGTAGGGAAGGTACTGTCAGTTGGCAAAAATTCTAATAATACATATGGTTGTCACACTGCATGGAAGAAGAACTGGCTGCAAGTATGAGTTAACATTTATTTAAGAACAGTGGGTAAAAATTAGCCAGATGGTCAGGGAAAAAAAAAAAAAATATATATATATATATATATATATATACTTTCAAAGGTAAGTTACAGAGTTTTAGGGAAGAGGTATATTATATTTATGAACTTCTTAAAATAGACTGAGAATGATAGGATATTTCTGTGCCATGTGAGAAGCTCTCAGGTGAATAAGACAGCATCATTGGGGTGTTACACAGCCTTTTCCTAGGCATCTCAAGGTTTTTTAAAAGGTTTAGAGCAAATAGTGATCATTTTGGTAGGGACAAAAATTGTGAATGTGTGCCCACAGACAGCTTTTCTCTTCTCAAAGTTTATCTGTCTACACCACTTTACGTGCTAATGCCAGCAGCAAATAACAGTAAATCTCCAGGTGATCAGTTATGTTAACTTGGGAAATGTCAAATATGGACGATTTTCTTATTTGAAGAGACAACTATTTTGATTCCTTCTTCTCTGCCTGCCAGTGATGGCACCATAATCTTTGTTGTTTGTTGCTCAAAGTCTTATCCAACTCTTTGTGACCCCATGGATTGCAGCACTCCAGGCTTTCCTGCCATTCACTATCTCCTGGAATTTACTCAAATTCATGTCCATTGAGTTGGTGATGGTATTTAACAATAATCTTACTGAATTTCTTATTCATCATCAAGATATTCTACTTCTGAAAGAATTCACTTATTTTCTAGCCAAAATAGTGAGGCAATCAGTTTACACTCACAGAACTAACAAATCTTACCCTATCACCCAGAAGTAACTGGTGAAATGGACTCTTAAAGACTCTGTGATTGTCCTACTTAGAAATGACCATTTAAAAGTATGACATCATATAGCGAGATAGAATATTCTACAAATCAGTGACAAATAGATAAGGCTGTACTAGTTCTTCCATTGTTAGAGCACATGGAACTGGAATATTTGAGTAAATTAAAAGTAATATTGCTAATATACCTAATTACCAACTCAAAATATACTTTCTTCTTTTCGTTTCATTAGAAAGTTCTATTGGTTTAGAGTTCTCATCTAAATCCTTCTATATGGCAAAGCAACAGTAAAGCCATTGAGATTACCACCTGGTCACTGTGGGCTCCTCATGTTGCTAGACCAATAATCCCCCCAAAAAGGGAATGATATTATGTTATCTGAGATGACTGGTTCTGATTATCATGTGTAACTGTGTTTGTTTCAATATAATAGGGATAAGAAGGAGTATTGGGCTTCCCAGGTGATGCTAGTGGTAAAGAACCTGCCTGCCAATGCAGGTTAGATGTAAGAGACACCAGTTCGATCCCTGGGTCAGGAAGATCCCTTGGAGAAGGGGATGGCAATCCATTCCAGTATTCTTGGCTGAAGAATCCCAAGGACAGAGGTGTCCAGTGGGCTACAATCCATAGGGTTGCACAGAATCAGACGGGACTGAAGCAACTTAGCATGGCACAACAAGGAGGAATATTTCAAGTACTACCATTCCAGTGTTACCACATATGCCGGAAAATCGAGGGTTAGATCCTTTAGAAATAAAGCTTTGAACCACCCCAACATGTAAAGAATCCCGACGAGTAGAGATAGTAACTGTGAACAAAGGAAATAAATAATGAGTAGTGGCAGAAACAACCTGAAAATCTTACAATCCTTACACAAATATAGAGACTACAGAAGCTACCCAAATATGTCTCCTGTATGCTTTTATATTGACCAAAATTTTCTCTCTCCCCTTGTCCAACTACCATAGACGAATATATCAGTTTTATCTTTATCCGCTAGATAAAGATAATGGCTTCATCACTTTAACTGAACTAGAGAAGGAATGAGCATCATGTAGAATGTGACTTTTCAGTAAACTTGGATACAGCACTATTTCATTTGTATGAAGAATGGTCATATTTATTCGGAAGGTATCTATTGTACAGTTCCTGTTGCTTAGAAATTTAAGGTTGGAAGTAGGTTACTGAGTATCAATTGTTGGACTATATTAGATACACAATATTGACTTGAAAATGATCCATTCTATCTTCTATGAAAATTCCTCTGCAGAAGGGATTCAACAGGTTTTAAAATTAATGTTTTTTTTTAAATTTTTCTTTGAGCTTAGAATTTCAAAAGTGTTCTAGGTATTGAAAATCAGATGGATTTAATCAAAACTTGCACTAGGATTAAATTATGTGGGAAAAAGAGGAGGGTTTGAGCCAACCATTTTGCACATGAGAATTACGGCAGAGATAATGTGAAGCTGTAGTAGGGACTTCTTGAAAAAAGATGTAAAGAATTAACTATGTTAGTAATTAAAATGTGTTTTCAAAGAACCACAATATAGTCTTATATTGAACTTTGATAATTGCTGACATTGTCTTTTTTATGAGTAACAGAAAACTCACCATGCACAAAATAATGACATTCATGGGATGAGAGTTATTATTTTTTGACTGCTGCCTCTTTGCCAAGCATGAAGCTAGACACATGAATACTATGAGAGAAAAAAAAAAAATGTCCTTGTTTTATGGGTAAGAAATCTCAAAGTCAAAGAGCTTTAATAGGGTTCAAAAGTCACACAGTAAGAAAGGTAGACTTATTACATCATAGGTCTATTTGTCTCTTCAGTCCATGGTCTTCCCCTTGCATCACATTTTTCTCCTTTCTTCCATTCCCCCTATGTGCCATTACTACATTTAAACATAGAGAATAGCAATTGTTAAACTGTATTAAAATAGACCTGGCAGAGTCAGGGTTTTTCTTTTAGTTTCCATCATCCAATGTTCATATTGTATTCACCTCTATTTTAAAATGCCCTAATTAGATAAAACCTAGACATATACATAGCAAAGATAAAAATCTCCTTTCTACGTGACAGTGTTTACAAAGTCTATGAGGATATAGTGTACTTGAGGAAGTTTGCATGCTTACAATATTGAGTGGAATTTCAATGCTATGTGTGGCAGATTATGGACATAATTTAATTATATGATAACCCAGAGCTATATTTTCTTTCTTTCTTTTCCCCTGATTTAGAAGAAACTAAACAAAGTGCCTTCTGCCTCAGGTTTTCACAAGTAAGAGATACCTTTATTCAGCTTCTGTCTCGGTAAAGCCCATTTTCCATTGCTATCCTATTCAGCCTCTTTGCATCTGTCCACAGTCGACTTTTCTTCCCTACTCATACCCCTGTGTCAGACAAAGTGACATTATCATTTTTGCTGAATCTAGCTTTCGTTTGCCTGCTTCTGAGCTTTTACTAAGGCCTGTCATCCTCTCTGTATATCACATTCATTTTCTTTGCCCATTCAAACAGTATCCATACTATAGAAAAAGTAGCATGATTCCTCAATCTGAAACCTTAAGGGAATTCCTATTTGCAATTTATTTGACCTTGAATTATATACAATGTCTTTGGCTTGTTAACACTTCTAAATTTATATAGTCCTTTTATTGTCAAACAAAACTTTTCAAATTAATTATGAGTGGGTGTTTTACTCATCTACCTTTTGAGGATATCATACAAGAAATAAGTGACCAAACCACACTTCAAAAAATCTAATGATAATAAAAAACATCCAAGGAGTTTTTTTTCTGGCCATCCCTGGCATCACCATTTTGCAGCTCCAGATAGTTCTGGTTTAATAAATCAGAATTTGCAAGGAAATTCAAGTTTTCCAACAAGAGTTTTAACACTGATCATTGAGAAACATGTAATAATATGTGCCCTGCTGCTGCTGCTAAGTCGCTTCAGTCGTGTCCAACTCTGTGCGACCCCATAGACGGTAGCCCACCAGGCTCCTCCGTCCATGGGATTTTCCAGGCAAGAGTACTGGAGTGGGGTGCCATTGCCTTCTCCGAATATGTGCCCTAGTTTTTTTTTTTTCTTTTTTTTTAAAGAATAAATGAAAATTAATACATTAAAAAAATAATTTCACTTGTTGTAGTCCTATTTTAACTATAATTTGAAAAAAAAAATGAAAGAGCTGAGACTGCCTCAACTCATTCTTTGCTAATCTGGGAATAACTCTTCCTGATGAGAACCTTATCTGTGATTTCTGTCTTCAACAGTAGCATGAATAATGCGTAATCTGCATCACTGAACAGATTATTCTTACTTAGAGAGTTTGAAGTGCTTTATATTTCTCTATGGGGGAAAATGAACATATAGAACTCTATTAGAGAATAACAATTTCAGAGAAGGAAAGGACATTAGAGGACAGCTAATTCAGAAGCTCATCAAAACTAGGTTGGAAGTGAGATCACCATCAACATTTAGTGAGCTCCGACGGTTCCTTATTAGACCCGATGGGAAAATGCAAAGGAAACGGTAGACATAGTTTTTGTTCTCCCGACACTACTTCTAGAAAAATATTTAATTCATAGTCAAAATTTTATGTTATTATCCTGCTACAATGCTTAGGTTGTAATAAAAATAATTTGAAACCCATTTTAATGTGAAGTTATTATAAAATTTATAACTGATCAGAATTCAAAGGCTATAACAAAACATTCTTATATATAAGGTTATAATTTAAAAGCATACTTCACTGAAATGAATATAGTTTTTATATTCTTTCAAATAACCTTAATAGTATGTTTTCAAATAAAACAACCACCTCAAAAGAGCTCTTCTGTATTACTTGCCAAAGACATGCCCTTTCTTATGTATTTATTGCAAATATGAAATATTATAAAATAAATGATGAGTACTTATAATCCTTTCAAAACTTTAAAAAATATACAGTGTTAATTTTTTAATGGTATTATTAATGGAGTGAATATTTGTATTTTAGGAATATGTAATATATTACATCACTCACCTAGAGCCAGACATCCTGGAATGTGAGGTCAAGTGGGCCTTAGGAAGCATCACTATGAACAAAGCTAGTGGAGGTGATGGAATTCCAGTTGAGCTATTTCAAATCCTAAAAGATGATGCTGTGAAAGTGCTGCACTAAATATGCCAGCAAATTTGGGAAACTCAGCAGTGGCCATGGGACTGGAAAAGGTCAGTTTTCATTCCAATCCCAAAGAAAGGCAATGCCAAAGAATGCTCAAACTACTGCAAAATTGCACTCATCTCACATGCTAGTAAAGTAATGCTCAAAATTCTCCAGGCTAGGCTTCAGCATTACATGATCCGTGAACTTCCAGATGTTCAAGATGGTTTTAGAAAAGGCAGAGGAACCAGAAATCAAATTGCCAACATCTGCTGGATCATGGAAAAAGCAAGAGAGTTCCAGAAAAACATCTATTTCTGCTTTATTGACTATGCCAAAGCCTTTGACTGTGTGGACCACAATAAGCTGTGGAAAATTCTGAAAGAGATGGGAATACCAGACCACTTGATCTGCCTCTTGAGAAACCTATACGCAGGTCAGGAAGCGACTCGACATGGAACAACAGACTGGTTCCAAATAGGAAAAGGAGTACGTCAAGGCTGTATATTATCATCCTGCTTATTTAACTTATATGCAGAGTACATCATGAGAAATGCTGGGCTGGAAGAAGCACAAGCTGGAATCAAGATTGCCGGGAGAAATATCAATAACCTCAGATATGCAGATGACACCACCCTTATGGCAGAAAGTGAAGAGGAACTAAAAAGTGTCTTGATGAAAGTGAAAGAGGAGAGTGAAAAAGTTGGCTTAAAGCTCAACATTCAGAAAACGAAGATCATGGCATCTGGTCCCATCACTTCATTGGAAATAGATGGGGAAACAGAGGCTGACTTTATTTTTTTGGGCTCCAAAATCACTTGCAGATGGTGATAGCAGCCATTAAATTAAAAGATGCTTATTCCCTGGAAAGAAAGTTATGACCAACCTAGACAGCATATTGAAAAGCAGAGACATTACTTTGCCAGCAAAGGTCTGTCTAATCAAGGCTATGGCTTTTCCAGTGGTCATGTATGGATGTGAGAGTTGGACTGTGAAGAATGCTGAGTGCTGAAGAATTGATGCTTATGAACTGTGGTGTTGGAGAAGACTCTTGCGAGTCCCTTGAATTGCAAGGAGATCCAACCAGTCCATTCTGAAGGAGATCAGTCCTGGGTGTTCATTGGAAGGACTGATGCTAAAGCTATAACTCCAGTACTTTGGCCACCTGATATGAAGAGCTGACTCATTGGAAAAGACTCTGATGCTGGGAGGGATTAGGGGCAGGAGAAGAAGGGGACAACAGAGGATAAGATGGCTGAATGGCATCACTGACTCGATGGACATGAGTCTGAGTAAACTCCAGGAGTTGGTAATGGACAGGGAGGCCTGGCGTGCTGCGATTCATGAGGTCGTAAAGAGTCGGACACGACTGAGTGACTGAACTGTACTGAATATATTACATTGAAGTCAACCTTAAAGTGTAACAACAATGAAATGATAAAATGAAAATACCTTATTTATATAAATATATATATATGCATGTACATATGTATATACATATATATGCACATTTATATCCTATAGAATCTAATTCTTTGCTATTATATGATATTCTAAAATTAAATTAGTTTGTGTATATTTTTCACTAGTCTAAAAGCACTTTCAGATTAGGATCATTCTTGTCTTGTTGGTTATTTTACTATCATCTTTTAGCTTGGCAAATAGCATCAACCAGGCACTCAGTGTTTTTGGATAAAATTCCATGTGATAATATATATTTTATTATTTATTATGTGACCTTAATTTACCTCTGTCTTGTTCAAATATTTTAATTCTAAATTAAATATTTAATTATATAATTTTACTCATTTCATAATTAAGCACTTTAATTTTATGAGTAGATGAATCTATTATTGAGGCAGTAGAAGTATGTGAATATGATTACATAGATGGTAAAATATTTGGCACATTAAAATAAATATTATGATATAATAAAAATAATAGATGAAAATATAAACATTGAATGTGGAATAAACAGCTTTATGTACAAAGAAAATTGCTGGTCCTCAGTGCAAATGATAGCAATAGATTCTGTGACTGTAAACATAGTTAAAAGGGAACTGAGGAGTAAATGACACTTGAGGTAGAGGGACCAAGACAGTAAAAATAAAAATAAACTGAAAGGAAACAGTTCAATGAGTTTGAATACAAGTAAACTTTTGACCAAAGTATAAGGTTATCATTAGTCTCTATGATGATGAGTAGAGAATCTTGGCTAGTGTTTTAAAAGTAGTATATTAAAACAAAATTAAAGAGTTAATATCTAAGGATAAAGGAGGTGCTTACATCAACTAAAGATGAAAGATTATATGAGTTTATCAAGATATTCAGGGATGGTTCTTCAGAATAACATAATGCTCCTCCATTCCTATTTCTTTGGAACTCTG
Organism: Capricornis sumatraensis; assembly: GCF_032405125.1. Taxonomy (NCBI): domain Eukaryota; kingdom Metazoa; phylum Chordata; class Mammalia; order Artiodactyla; family Bovidae; genus Capricornis; species Capricornis sumatraensis. The sequence continues at coordinate 30,635,738 of NC_091075.1, read as the reverse complement.
TGCTGTACACACTGTAAACTATCCAAGCAGCAGCCTCTTGAACAATGACAGTTTCTCCCTTTATGGAACATCTCCAAAGGAAACACTCTACGAGCTTAAGAAGTTTATGACTTATGAATGTCAACTCTCTTTTGCACTAATTCAAGTCCATTTTTCTCTCACTTGTGCTCTAAAAGTAAATTCAGTAGATAATCTCACCATGAATGCACACGCTCATTTATTCAAATATTATTAATTTATTATTTCACTCTACAAATAATTGCTATCTGTTCTGGTTAGACTTCTGAAGTAGCCATTTACCCCTTTGAAGGATTCTCTTTGAGTTTCCTGTTTCTGGATTGAATGAATTTATTTCATTGTGGCTTTTCATTCACTTGTAGTAAGATAGTTTGTTTTAAAATCTGCATAGTATTGTTTTCTTTTTTTGCATAGTATTTTAGAGTTAAACGTATCACAACATAATCTGATATTATTAACCAAACTGAGATAGAGTTAAGCAGGTATCTGACTGTATGATTTTCACAGGGTAACCCACGGCTTCAAAATGAATGACCAATTTTCCCTGAGTAAGTTTTTTCCTGCTTCATATTATGTCATCACATTTACTCCATTTGTCTAGCAAAAACCATCAGTCATCTTTGTCTACTCTATCTCTCATCCCTAAATTAACAGACAAGAGTGAATTGCCAGTAATTACTTTTCTCTCAATAGTTGCTTCTTCTGACTCATTGTTTTATTAGTAGAGTATCTTCCTAAATTTTCTCCAGACAGTTCATGCCAGCCCAGTGCTTGGTAGAGAGTGAGTGCATGCATGCATCTTAAGTCACTTCAGTCGTGTCTGTCTTTTGTGACCCTATTGTTTGTAGCCTGCCAGGTTCCTCTCTCCATGGGATTTTTCTGGCAAGAATACGGGCGTGGGTTGTCATGCCCTCCTGCAGAGGATCTTCTCAAACCAGGGATCGAATCCTTGTCTCCTGCATTGCAGGTGTATTCTTTACCACTGAGCTACCAGGGAAGCCCAGAGACAGGGTACTCATGAATTAATTAATTCTGTGTTTTTTTTGCCCTTGGTGTGTTTCTACAGTGGTAGGATAATACATGTATTATCATATAAGTTACGGGGAAGTTACAGGGAAGCAGCAGTTACTAAAGTGAAGTCGACTGCCTTGAATTAAAAGTCTGTGCCATTATATGTAATCCTTGTAACCATGTAGGTACCAAAGAGTAAAAGCAAAACTTGTCTCAAGCGAATGTTGAAGCCTCAAATGGATTAATGCATATAAAGTATTTTCCTCAGTTCCTGACATGTTAAACGAGCTAAAACAGTCAACATCCTTATGGCACTCTCTGCAATGTCCATTTTGCCTTTTCAATCTAGAAAATGTTCACTTAGCCTTAAGTCTGACCTCTGTTACTACTGTTGTCATGAGGCCTTTGCTACATCTGTTAGAGAACTTTGCCATTTTATGCACATGAGTATTGCCACTTTTTTCACATTACTGAAATTGTGTTCAGACATCTATTTTCCCCATTAGACTATGAACTTCTCTGAGAGGAGCAATCTCATCAGAATCACTTTCATATTCTGAGGGCCTAATGAGGAGCCTGGCATTTTAAAGGACAGAATGAATATTAGATAAAGTGATTTCCTAACATTATAATACTAGTACATGGCAAAAATATTATTTCTCTCTAAATAAAACAGTAATATGAAACTGACAAAGATTACATTTTGAAAGAAAACCAACTTGCATCATTGTTATTTAAATGCCTCTTTAACCAAGCCCCAGATGTCAATGGGAACTGAAGCAATTTCATTTCCAAATTGTGAAAAAAAACCAAAAAAAACCTATTGCTAGTCTATCAGTTAAGATGCATTCTACCTTGAAAGTACTTCTCTTTGTCAGAAGCCTTTGTGCTTCTTCACTGAACTGCTGGCATTTCCCCGTGCTTAGATTTTGGCTTGCTCTGAAGCTGACTACATCAACATAACTAGTTTTCCTTTCAGCTGAATGAATAGGCACTTGGCTCATCTAAATAGGCTGAACCGCCCACTACAGAGGTTGATTTGGTCAGGTCTGCCTCTCAGGTGCACGTGATTCTCACTGAAAATAAAAATTGTAAGCACAGAGGTGGTAGCTCCATTTCCTTCTCTATTCTTAAAACTTTGGGTCCAAAACAGAAAATGCCATTTGTGAGTCAGAAATAATGAACTGTCTCTTGTTCTCTGTTTTGGTTACTTCATGATTCCATTTCCACCAAAATGTGGTTGTTCATTTGTGACTTGACTATTTCAACATACTGAGGCCTGATAAACTGTGATTTTTCACAAATGGACTGAACTATAAATCGGTGGAGGGATACAGGAAAATAATAAAAATAGTTCATTTATAATCTACCTATGCCACATTGTCATGTATGTTGTCTTAGTAATTTTACTACAAGTCTTTAAGGCAATTTTTTCCAATTAAAAATCAGACTCATAAAATTTGAAAAATGTCCCAAATCATATAGCTAGGCTGGTGTAAAGGAAAGATGGATGCCATGGTCAGTTTGATCTCTGTGTTCATCCTTTTGTCCTTATGTTTTATTCTTTAGAACATCAGGGCTTCAAGCAGAATAAACCCATTCTATGAGAAATTATAAAAGGAAGTCTAGGCAAAAGGAGCCTAGATTGCAGATATGTTCTGCAGAAGAGCTATGCCTTTCTTGGACCTTTCTATTTTAGACTCTCAATAAAACAAGTAAGAAATATTTGAGATTGATATAATGCAGAACCTTACAAGAATGTGTTTTTCTACTTCTATAGTTCTATTTTTTGTATTAATAAAACATTTTGAATCACTTGCAATAATATATTTTTACTGGAATATCCAATTGCAGCTTAAGCTATTAGAAATATGCCTACTCTGAAAGGTAATGTGGTTCTATGTGTCTTGTCATAGTTACAAGAGCTATCCCAAACCAGTACCCCACACCAGCTATGCTTATTTTATTTTCTTGTATGAATTATACTATAAAAATTCTCCCCAGTATTCTGTGTATTCTCCATTGAGTCAGCTCAGTTCAGTCACTCAGTCGTGTCCAACTCTTTGTGACTCCATGAATCGCAGCACGCCAGGCCTCCCTGTCCATCACCAACTCCCAGAGTTTACCCAAACTCATGTCCATCGAGTCGGTGATGCCATCCAGCCATCTCATCTTCTGTCATCCCCTTCTCCTGCCTTCAATCCCTCCCAGCATCAGGCATCTTTTCCAATGAGTCAACTCTTCACATCAGGTGGCCAAAGTATTGGAGTTTCAGCTTTAACATCAGTCCTTCTAATGAATACCGAGAGCTGATCTCCTTTAGGATGGACTGGTTGGATCTCCTTGCAGTCCAAGGGACTCTCAAGAGTCTTCTCCAACACCACAGTTCAAAAGTATCAATTCTTCGGTGCTCAGCATTCTTCACAGTCCAACTCTCACATCCATAGATGACCACGGGAAAAACCGTAGCCTTGACTAGACGGACCTTTGTTGGCAAAGTCATGTCTCTGCTTTTGAACATGCTACCTAGGTTGGTCATAACTTTCCTTCCAAGGAGTAAGCATCTTTTAATTTCATGGCTGCAGTCACCATCTGCAGTGATTTTGGAGCTCCAAAAAATACAGTCTGACACTGTTTCCACTGTTTCCCCATCTATTTGCCATGAAGTGATGGGACCAGATGCCATGATCTTCGTTTTCTGAATGTTGAGCTTTAAGTCAACTTTTTCACTCTCCTCTTTCACTATCATCAGAGGCTTTTTAGTTCCTCTTCACTTTCTGCCATAAGGGTGGTGTCATCTGCATATCTGAGGTTATTGATATTTCTCCGGCAATCTTGATTCCAGCTTGTGCTTCATCCATCCTGGCATTTCGCATGAAGTACTCTGCATATAAGTTAAATAAGCTGGGTAACACAATAGAGCCTTGATATACTTCTTTCCCAATTTGGAACCAGTCTGTCATTCCATGTCCATTTGTAACTGTTGCTTCTTGACCTGCATACAAGATTTGCAGAAGGCAAGTAAGGTGGTCTGGTATTCCCATATCTTTAAGAATTTTCCACAGTTTTCTGTGATCCATACAGTCAAAGGCTTTAATGTATTCAATGAAGCAAATGTTTTTTCTGGAATTCTCTAGCTTTTTCTATGATTCAACAGAATTTGGCAATTTGATCTCTGGTTCCTCTGCCTTTTCTATGTCTGTATATAAATACATTTCATATGAACATGATATATATCATTTGTTGAGCCTTTAATATTTTTTTAGGATTCACATTTTTTCAAAGTGGCTTTGGCCCCAGATTGTGAAACTGGACATATTAAATTCAAATCCTGAACATGAACGCATGTAATAATTAAAGATTTTAAAATTAAAAAAATAAAAAACTAATAAAAAAATAAAAAATAAAAATAAAAAAATTCAAATCCTGAATTGCTTGCCCTAGCTCCACGAATCTTTGTATATTATTTAACTATTTTGTACTTTAATTTTCTCTTGTATAAAACAGGGAAAATAACAATGTTTAGTTTCTAGGGCCACAGTGAAAGTATGATAAAAATACAAGTAAGACATTTAGAAGATGCTATTCTGTAAACTTTAGCTATCACAGCTTTTCTTTCATTTAAGCCTTTTAGGGTAGTAAGTCCCCAAAGAAGGTACGGTTAATAGATCCATTTTGCTGACAAGGAAATTTGAGTTTAGAGAATTTAAGAAATTCTCCAAGGTTTTACAAAAGTTAGTGATGCAACAAGGCATGAAGTCTACGGATTTATGCCCTGACCACATGCCCATGCTTTATCTTCTATCTAAACTACATGGACCAGTGCTATACCAATCTCTAAATACATTCAATGAATCACTGCTCTCCTACTTAACATTTTCACTTAGCACTTAATAATAATAAAATAAGAGCTAACATATTGACAATTAATTATGTGCTAAATGCTTTGCCTGTGATATCCTGTTAAATGATAATTTTAAAAATGAAGGAAATGAAATGTAGGTTTACAAAGGTTAAGTACTTTTTTCACTATCAGGCAGTAACTAAGAGGCAGAACCTACAAAAGAATTGTTTTGCCAACACAAAAGTGCATCCACTTAAGCTCTTTAATTTACTCCCATCATACACTGAGCATATTTCTATGTAAGAGCAAAGGAATTTACTTAATACTAAATCACTGAATGTAGGAATACATTATGAATATTAAACCTTTTCCCATATTGATACACATTCAGCATTTTTTTCTTTTAAAATAACAATTTTTAAAAAATTTTAAAAATATTAAATTAAAAAAAATAAAATAAATAAAATTTAAAAATTAGAAAATGTTATAATAATGATTTATATATATATATATATATATATATATTAAGTTTTGCATGATTATGCAGGACATTTACTCAGAAACAAAATGTCTGGGTTAAAGAAACAGATTTGAACAATTTTACCCTGTAAATAGTTATATAATTTTCTCACACACCAGTAGTGTGTAAATGCCTCAAGGATATTAATATGGAAATAATGTTTCTCCATGTTTTTAGGCTGGGCCCCCCAAATGCAGAGTCTAAAACAGGTTCACGTAATATGTTAATGAAGAGCCCTCATGAGAAAGAGAGTGAAAATGAATCGTAGAGCAAGGAAAGCAGCTGAGGAAAGATGTAGTCTCAGTTAGATTTAACTTCAGTCTGTACCCAAAAAGAACTCTACATCTTGAATGACAGTCAGTCATTGAACAAAAACTGCATCCTCATGGAATGAGTTATTGACGCTATTCTCTGGAGGATCAGACAATTCCGAGCCCTAGAAATTCTACCTCTGAGCAAGCGAGTGGCATGACTAGCTGGGAAATGGTAACTAGGTTACCAAAAGAATCTATTTCTAGTTTATACTTCATAAGACACACACCTGCTTACGTGAACACTAAATATACTGCAGCTAGGCACAACTACTTTTTGGATTTTGATTGGTCACAATTTCTGAGAAAACATACAGCAGTGGGACAAATTGTAGGCAAACTACAATTCTCAACGTTATATTTGGTATTGGGATAATAGTGACACACCGTCTCTCTCCCCCAAAATTCATTCTAGACTATCCTCCCCTTTGACTAGCATTTCTGAGGGTCCTGTTGGCTTTCATAATGCATGATCCACATCAAGTTCAAGGAGATTAAATGCATTTTTTATGATACACTTATCAGGGCTTGTTTGTTCTTCTCCACTTTTGGTTTCAGTTAAGTTTGGGAATATCAATAGATGCAAAAAGATCACCGGAGTTCTAACCATTGCTACTCACCCTCATTATGTGGCAGCCTGCCTTTCCTTGATAATAAGGTAAATGACCCCTGCTTGCTGATCTATTCTAGTAAGGAACTTAATCAGAAGAGGGGGCAGTGATAGCCTACAGGAACCTGCTGGAAATGTCTGCCTTGGACTTGGGATTTTAGATGATGAGCCTTATGAGGACAAGAAATACAAACCCCACAAACAGAACACTAAAAGTGATGTGGTAACCAAGGTCAATACCATTATAACATATTGGTTCCTAAACCCATTCAGTCTATCTATTGGATACACATCACCATACAGTGGCCATGGATTTAAGATTTGTACTGCATCCTGAAAATACAACTCCAGTTTCACTGACTGTCATCCACAAGTTAGTGTCGTAGCTCTGACTTCAAAGGTTTAGTCTCTCCTACTTTATCAGGATAGTTTGGTATGTGATAAGATCTACAAATCCTGGCTATTATAAACAGTGCTTCGATGAACATTGGGGTACATGTGTCTCTTTCAATTCTGGTTTCCTCGGTGTGTATGCCCAGCAGTGGGATTGCTGGGTCATAAGGTAGTTCTATTTGCAATTTTTTAAGGAATCTCCACACTGTTCTCCATAGTGGCTGTACTAGTTTGCATTCCCACCAACAGTGTAGGAGGGTTCCCTTTTCTCCACACCCTCTCCAGCATTTATTGCTTGCAGATTTTTGGATCGCAGCCATTCTGACTGGTGTGAAGTGGTACCTCATTGTGGTTTTGATTTGCATTTCTCTGCTAATGAGTGATGTTGAGCATCTTTTCATGTGTTTATTAGCCATCCGTATGTCTTCTTTGGCGAAATGTCTATTTAGTTCTTTGGCCCATTTTTTGATTGGGTCGTTTATTTTTCTGGAGTTGAGCTGCATAAGTTGCTTGTATATTTTTGAGATTAGTTGTTTGTCAGTTGCTTCATTTGCTATTATTTTCTCCCATTCAGAAGGCTGTCTTTTCACCTTGCTTATATTTTCCTTTGTTTTGCAGAAGCTTTTAATTTTAATTAGATCCCATTTGTTTATTTTTGCTTTTATTTCCAGAATTCTGGGAGGTGGATCATAGAGGATCCTGCTGTGATTTATGTCGGAGAGTGTTTTGCCTATGTTCTCCTCTAGGAGTTTTATAGTTTCTGGTCTTACATTTAGATCTTTAATCCATTTTGAATTTATTTTTGTGCGCGGTGTTAGAAAATGATCTAGTGCATGGGGATGACCCACAGAAATGTTATGGGAAGGGAGGTGGGAGGGGGGTTCATGTTTGGGAACTTAAATAAATAAATAAATAAATTAATTAAAAAAAAAAAAAAGAAAAGAAAATTCAATCTGATATAAATGATCTCAAGACCTATTTTAAATCAACCCTGAACATCTTCTATATAACTATGAGATCAATTTTATATATTTAACATAATTGATACCTTTTGATATGATTAAAGACAAGAATCAAAAAAAAAAATCTATAAATCCCACAACAATGTATCTACCATTGGCTGTACTTCTTTGTTATATAACAATGCCTCAGTCCAACAAGATGCTATATAATCTCCTGTATCAGCATATTTCACATTATGAGCCCTGAGTGGGGCTCCTGGGGCACAGCAGACAAAAAAAAGACAAATCCCAAATATGGTCAACCCTGGTCAGGCAGAATTCAGGTCAGTCCTTTCCAGAGTGAAAGGGGTCTGATGCAGTTAGCTTACTGCCAAATGACTGGCTAGTCTCTTTTTAAAGCTAGTACTATATTTCAAGCATGGCACTGCACTTGACTGCACGTGATTTGGACATTCTGCAGTGGAAGTATCAAGACAAATCCCAACAGAGTACCATGTTCTTGCTACAAAGTTTACCCTCATTTTGGTCATCATCTGCTGCCTTTCTTTCTAAGCTTTGATGGCCCAGAACTGAAACTGGCTGAAATATACTGACTAAGTCATCGTGCCCACTTAGAGACTCTTCAGCAGCAGACAGTCTCTGGAAACAATTACATGATTCTCACATTCTGGGTCCACTTGCATAGATTAAACCACAAGCTTCTTTCCTAAACTTGCTTCTCAAACATCTGTCACTCCTAGTTGTTGAAAGTCCACCCAATTAGCTAAGCCATTCTCCAGCTTATAAATTCTGGCATAATCTTACTTCATGTTACAACTTTCACTGCACAAAGTGGATGATCATTTACACAACCCAAAGCTATGCCCACTGGGAGGATTTAGTTTCAATGTCTCTTTTCAAATCAACTTTATGTGAGAAGGTAAAGTAGTAATAAAATGTTTCCATCTTGCAACCACATGTTGACTTGACCTATCCTTGAATCTGGCTCAAGTACTCTGGTCCTCTAGCAGCTGGTTCTCATGAGCTTGGGTGTAAGCTGATAGGAGTCAGGGCAACATGGATTGGCACCATGGAGATCTGGTATATCTCCTCATATAGCTTACTGTGATCTTTAGACATGCCTGATTCTAACGCATCCATTAAAAATGTTCATTTTCATTTTTACACTGGGTTTCTGCTGGGCTTATCTGACTTTATTACATGGTAGTCTGACTGAACCCAGGACATGATTGGCAATCCCACATGACCACTTGATGTGATACACCCTGCCTGTACTAGGGCACAGATGCAAAATGAAGTATTTGAAAAATGGTATCAGAGAAAAGGTATCAGAGAAGGCTTGATGTCACTAGGAATAGAATGAAATGCTGAGACCGGATACAGTTTTATGTCAAAATACTAGGAAAGGTTTTAGCATACCTATTTTTGGATTTTATATATACATGTGTGTATATATATATATATAAAATTTTGTGTATATATATAATATAAAATTATATATATATATGTAATTTTCAGGAACAAAATGCATAGTCACATATATTTTTATTGAACTTATAAAACAGAAGTGATAACAGACCTTGGATACACTTAACATTTTTATGGAGGAAGAGATGATAAACTGAAATAAATTATTTCAACAAATCTATTTTAAGCAATGCTATGTTGGAAAAGGAAGTGAGGGACTGTAGTGTAAAAGCCTAAAGTATACTTTGGTGAAATTTGTATAAGACATTGAGATGAAGGGTCACATTGCTAAGTTCCACCAAAATTAACCAACAGCATTCTCTCCATTTTGTAAGAGAAGACAATGAAGCTTTGGAATTCTGGGGATCAAAAAGCCCATAATGCAGCTCTGGGATAGTGAAGGTTCTAGCACATCAGCATCACCCAGCTGGGCTATCACCACAGAGGTAGCACCACAATGCATCCACAGCCAGGGGAAGCCGCAGCAGGATGCTCAGGATCCACAGACACCGTCACTGATGAAAGGATATCAGCTTCAGGTGGTGGTGGCGGTGTTGCGCTGTGGACACTGGTGTTGCAATGGCCTGGGCTGTGTTACTGGTTTTTCCGTCCTTTCCATAATACTTCAAAGGAGTTCAATGTCATCAACTTGCCATCAAATGAATTATTGGTCTCTTTGATTGACTGGTTGGCATCCGTTCCTGTGCCTTTCCAATTTATTAGTCTTGAAAGAACCAGAAAGGGAAAATACTGAAATATAAATTAAAGCTGAAAGGTTCTCATTATTCTTAAAGTTAAAATTATGACCCCTGTATACCTCTCAGGTTTTCCACGTACAGCACTAGCTCAAACTTGTAGAAGACAACTTGTGATGCCCTGGCTTTACTACTCACTCATCTCAGTTCATTTCAGGCTATTTTGCATATGTAGTGCTTTAGAGCAGGAAACCGCCTTTCAGGAAGTTTATTAATGATAGGCTATGGAATCAGGTAGAGCCAGGTTTAGAAAGAGGTTACATCTCTTGCTATCTATGTTAACTTTCACAAGAAGTTAATGCTATCGAAACTTGCTATTCCTATTGGTAAAATAGAGACTAGTAGTCATAACATTTTATTAAATAATACAATCATATTATATTAATAAGATCATATTAATAATAAGTGATAAATGAGACATTAACAACTTCTATAGTGAGTGATGTGTGACAATGGTATCTTACGTTTTTGGAACTTACTATGTGATAGTCATACTTGTTCTAAGTTTCTATATGTATGACTTTATTTAAATCTAAAATATTGAGTTACGAGTTAGTAAAAGTATGACAAAGATTAATAACTGTTACTATTCTGCACTCCCTCTATACACCACATTTCAGCCTAGACATCACTTTTTACTTGTAGCTTTCTGAACCTTTAGAAATGGCTTGATTCTCCTATGTGTCTGTAGCCTCTGTGCTTACTTAGCATAGCTTTTTTCTTACTGCATTATCTTCCAGCCTTCTCTTCTTGCCCTAAATAGACTATGGGCTTATTCAGGACAGGAGCCAGGGCATATTCATTTTTGTATGTCCAGTGTCTGGTGTAGCTTCTCACATATATTAATAACTCAATGAACATATTTAAACAAAGAAAAGAATGAGCTCATTGTCATTAAGAAATGACTGGTAGGGTGGTTCTTCACCCTTGACTAAAAACAATAGATTAGTATTTGGCTTCATTGTCTCCCAATCACTAGATGAATGTATAGAAAGAATGTCCTAACAACAGCCAGAGCAAGAGATCAGTTTTTGCACATAACATAATTTAGTAGAGAAGTTACTGGTAACAAATATGAGATACCCTCTTGGGATTGTCAAAAACTGAATAGAGATATTTTACAAAGGCCTACTTAGATTTTCAGAGCATTTAGGTGGAGAGAAAGTGAAGTTGTTCAGTCGTGTCTGATTCTTTGTGACCCCATGGACTATAGACCACCAGGCTTCCCCATCCATGAGATTCTCCAGGCAAGAATACTGGAGTGGGTTGCCATTTCCTTCTCAAGGGGATCTTAGCACTAAAAATAGGGTTTATTGTTATTAATGTAACTCTGTTGCTTCCTTGATGGCTCAGTGGTAAAGAATCTGCCTGCCAATGCAGGAGATGTGAGTTCAAACTCTGGGTCAGGAAGATCCCCTGGAGAAGGAAATGGTAATCTACTCCAGGATTCCTGCCTGGGAAATCCCATGGACAAAGGAGCCTGGCAGCTCATGGGGTTGCAAAGAGTCAGACAACTTAGTGACTAAACAACAACAATATTGAAACTCCACATGTATTTTAGAAATAGAATCAATATTTATGAAATCATTTAAAATAAACAAAAAACAAATTCTATTTTCTTCCCCCTGGAGTTACCAGAAGGAAGACTTGCTCATGCCTAAAACTGCTTACCTAGGAAAGCAATTTATCATAACAATCTCAAAATAAAACTGAAAAGAAAAAATATAAATATTCTTGATTTTAGAATATTAGAAATTACTCTGAAATCTAAAAGTTATAGACTTGAGTCACTGGAAATTAAACAAGGGAAAAAACACAGGGTTCTAAATCATCATTCCTTTTGGAACAGACAATTCGGAAAATGTAAGCCAAAGAAGTGTCAAGTGTCAAATGCTTGATAAAGGACAGATGTTGCATACCTGTATAAATTTGTTATTGACAGCTAAACAAGCTTAGTCTTAAGTTCATATAACAAATTATTTTCATGTCACACATGTATAAATTATGATTTCCTAATGTAATCTGGAAAAGATATCAGTAATACAACATAACACAAGTAGTAAAGGAGTTCTTAAAATCACCTAAGTATCATATCGCTAAATGTTGTTGAGTAAGTTATATGAGTGTTTTTCATCATAAAAGTCAAATTTGGTGTACATTAGAATCCTACTGTTTACTTGATGTCACAATACAATACCCAAAATTGTACTTTAGGAATATATTCTATTGGCTTCTATCAGAATATGTTTAAGAGAATAGATACAACGTCATTCTCAAGGAAACATATTTGATGTTTAGTATTAGATAAATGCAGAGAAGGCAATGGCACCCCACTGCAGTACTCTCATCTGGAAAACCCCATGGATGGAGGAGCCTGGTAGGCTGCAGTCCATGGGGTTGCTAAGAGTCGGACACGACTGAGTGACTTCACTTTCACTTTTCACTCTCATGCATTGGAGAAGGAAATGGCAACCCACTCCAGTGTTCTTGCCTGGAGAATCCCAGGGATGGAATAATTTTTGTAATGGAAGTTTAAAATATAAAATACTTTTTATGTTAAATACACATGATAACACAACAGAAATAAATTCTTCCCATTCTCTGTAACTCTTACACTATAGAGAAGTAACATTTTAACAACAGTGTGAAGAATAAATTTGAAAAAGGAAACTTTAAGATTTAGGTGAAAGATAATGGGAGAGATCATTGGAAAAGAAAATGAGGAAAAATATTTGATTTTATGTTGATAATTGCCTTTCTGTTTTAAGACTGTCCTTTAGCCCTCTGTACAGCATCTCATGTTTGGAATGTGATATGTTAGTTCAAAGATCATGTTTAGTGATAGATCTGTATGAGCTCTAAGATCTTGGACCTCCTTCCCTACCTAAAATATAAGCACTGTGAGTGTGACACAGAATTGTCACCTCAAAATGATGTCTGTAGGGCATGATATCCCTTTCCAAACAGTCAACGGCCCTTGCCTTTCTAGAGCAAGTGCAAATGCTTTGGTATTTGGCCCCTATTTTATTCAACATATAATTAAAATCAATTCTCCTGAAACTATGGAAGTTAATCATTAAGGTTTCACTGAAGCTCTTTTTCAAATTAGATTTATAGGCAGCGAGAATTTAGTATAAGAAAATTTTTTTCTCATGGACTTCTCATTTCAAATGTTAAAATAAAATCTCTTTGAAGAAGTAGCAATAATATTTTCCCCTAGTATTACGGGAGAAGGAAATGTCAGCCCAATTCAGTATTCTTGCCTGGAGAATCTCATGGACAGAGGGGTACAGTCCATACTGTCTTACAGAGTCAGACATGACTCAGCGACTAAACAATGAAAAACACCAATACAGTATACTAACACATATATATGGGATTTAGAAAGATGGTAATGATAACCCTGTATGCGAGACAGCAAAAGAGAGACAGATGTAAAGAACAGACTTTTGGACTCTGTGGGAGAGGGAGAGGGTGGGATGATTTGGGAGAATGGTATTGAAACATGTATACTATCATGTAAGAAATGAATTGCTAGTCTAGGTTCAATACAGGATACAGGATGCTTGGGGCTGGTGCACTGGGATGACCCAAAGAAATGATATGGGGAGGGTGGTGGGAGGGGGGTTCAGGGTTGGGAACTCATGTACATCTGTGGTGGATTCATGTCAATGTATGGCAAAACCAATACAGTATTGTAAAGTAAAAAAATAAAATTAAATAAAAGTATAATTTTTTTCCACTCCAAACATAAATATTTTAATTCTTTCAAAGTTTCCCTGTGAATATTATCATGTACATGAATAATTTATATAGTTATCATCATGTACATTAATTTTTATTTCTGTTTCAATTAACACTGTATTTATATACTATATATAAAACATATGCTAATATAATTATCTTGATAGTCATTTAATCAATTTAATTTATACAGTTTAACATAATGAAACAATTTATGTAACTATAATTTATTAATTTTAACCACAGTATACATATATCATATGTAACTATCTTTGTGAATATAACTATTTTATTATTTTGAAAGAATTGTTAAGTTCCCAGAACATTTCTAGACATCATTCATTCATCTGTCTTGTTGTGAAGGGAAATAATACCTCCTAAGAAAATCTACCAAGAAAGAAGACTTGAGAAACCTTAGAACTTGTTGCAACTGAATTTTTTCAAAATCATTGTGCTGTTTCTCCATTAAATCACAGTTTCCTCCGGTAGAAATAACATTCTTCAAAGTGGTTACACTGGAGTATCTGACCCAAGGTCAATTCCAGTGCATATTAAATAGAGTGGAGATTCTCAAACTCCACTCCAGGTCTTCTGAAATTGAATTTCTAGGGTCAGGATCTGAAAATCTGCATTACTACAAGCTCTTCAGGTAATTTTTTGGCCATTGATACTTGCAAAGTTACTTCTTTGTCATGTCTAAACGACTGAGAGCTTTCTCCCATTAGTAGGATTTGCCTCTCTTCACATAATTTGTCTTAATATGTCTGCTGCAAATCCTTAGAAAACATTCTAACATTTTCTCTGAAAATATAGACCCTGAAGTTTGCTCTTTTAATTTTCTTATCTGATTTTATTCAATGTTTATTAATGACATCATCTAGCCAATTCGTCTGTGAGATTCTTCCCTTACTGACATCTTGGTACAAATATCTTGAGGCAGCCCTGTCTCCTTGAATGGGTAGAATGTTGCATCAACAACAATTTACATTGACTCCATTAATCCTTTATTGTTATTATTATTATTTTTAGTTTGCCTTCATGACAAGCTCCTGGCATGTTGGCAAGTGGACATTTTGTTTGATACCAGTTAAAAGTTTAAGTTCATCTTCTGGAATACACTAGTTGGATTTCCAAGGAAATAATCTGATGTGTTGCATATTACTGGGAGTATTTGGCAGAAATAAGAGGAATGCTGTCCTTTGCCAATTTTAAGTGAATTGCTCCTCAACTTTTAGGGCATGTGTCTGCAATACAAATATATTTATTTAGATATGTTAAATATTATTCTTTGGATCAATATAAAATTTACATACTGAATAGTTTTAAGAGCTTTTGGCTATGTTTAGAATTCAGTGATTTATGGTAGGCCTTATGCTATCAGTTTGCACTGATTCATGCTTAGCAAACAACTTTACAAGAACCAAACTTCTCGTTAATGTAAAGATGTAGTTTAAAACCTACTCTAATATTTTAGGCTAAACCAAGAAAATATATTTTCCCTTCAGTCTAGCATCAAGAAAAAATATCTTGATCAATTATATATCCCTTTGCCTTACTCTTAAGACAATATTTGTTACCTGTACATGCATACTAAATCACTTCAGTCGTGTCCGACTCTGTGCGACTCTGCTAGGCTCCTCTGTCTATGGGATTCTCCAGGCAAGCATACTGGAGTAGATTGCCATGCCCTTCTCCAGAGGATCTGCCCTATACAGGGATCGAACCCATGTCTCCTGCATTGCAGGCAGATTTTTTTTACCGTTTGTTGTATATTTTAGTGCGTGGGTACGTGCTAAGTCACTTCAGTTGTGTCTGACTCTTTGAGACCCCATGGACTGTAGCCCACCAGGTTCCTCTGTCCATGGGGTTCTCCAGGCAAGAATACTGGAGTGGGTTGCCATGCTCTTCTCCAACATATTTTAGTAAATAATATTAAATATTTTGTGTAAGATAGAGAATAAATTATTTTTAATAAAATTATAAGTGTTTGAGCCTTAATAACACCATCATTTCATTTTTTACTTAAAGATATTTTCATATTGTTTGGTTTTCTTTTACATTTTTTGAGTATTAGTGATATTAAATATTTTTGCTTTTATTTATGTGTGAGCTTTTTATTCATGTTCTTTTTTATTTTTGGCTATATATGTAGTACTAGACGGGCTTTCCAGGTGACGCTAGTAGTAAAGAATTTGCCTGCCCAATGCAAGAGATGCAAGAGACGTCGGTTCAATCCCTGGGTTAGGAAGATTCCCTGGAGAAGAAAAATGGCATCCCATTCCAGGATTCTTGCCTAGAAAAGTTCATGGGCAGAGGAGTCTGAGGGGCTACCATCCACAGGGCTGCAAATAATCAGATAGGACTGAGCGACTGAGCACCTACACACATATATACTAGATAGGAAGGTAGGTAGATAGATTGATTAGTAGTAGATATGGATAATTCAGATAAGATGCACATATTTGTCTTAATTGATGAAGTAGATACCCACTAACTTATTAATTTAGTTTTTAAGTGTTCAATTTTCATTGAAATAAAGGTTTGCTTTCTTATTCAAGTAAATATTTTCAATTGTTATTTATGAATGCTGGCTACTACAAAAATAATTCTCCATGATAGGCAAAACACTGTTTGTAGTTAAAAGCAGAAACCAATACAGAAAAAACCCCTGAAATTTATAGTATTCTGCTATACCATGAATTCAAATTTCTATGCATGATCAATAGAAATCGTTAGTAGACAGCTGCTTTACCCTATTATTTTAAAAAGGAATGCTGTTGTAGCAATCGTACTGGGTTGAGAAAAATCAATGTTTGAGTGTATGGAGTTAAAATGGCTACTATTTCATAAATGTTAAAGCCAATAAAGTACCCATAAAAAACTCAATGCTATATAAAGTGTATATAAATTTATGATGATGGATCTGCTGTGTCTTCAGTGGAAACATAAATGTACTTCTTAAATGGAATGGGTCTTGCATACTAGTCTAGGCTGTCTGGGCTTTCTTTGATTTGTTGTTATAGGAGTAACATTAATTAAGGCTCATAACAACATATGGGGATAAAATGGAAGATTTGTATGTCTGAGAGATTCTAAATTCATGAGTGATACTTTAACCATGACTTGAAATCAACTTCCTTGCACAAACCACCTTTGCAGCCACATTATATGCAGCTGCAAGAAATAATGCACTGACTTAAGAAGCTCATCCTTTACAAAAGCTCTGCCAGACAGTACCAAAATATTCTCCCAGTAACACTGGCTTCTCTAGTTACTATGCATGTTTCAGTATATTTGTACATTGTGCGTCTTCAATGAGAAAAATTCTACAGTCCTTAACACTGCAGACTAGAAGTTTGACCTTCCCTGGTTACTCTAGTTAAAACAACACTCCCCAGCCTCTAGTCGCCCTGATGCTCACCCTTTCCTTTCTTGTGTATTTTCCTCTCTATTAAAACCGTATTTTCATATATTTGCTTGTTTACATAAAACTTCCCTTGCTCATTGAAATATAAACTATAGAGCAGAGATGCAGTTTTCTTCTTATTCTATCCTCTGAGTATAAAACAGTGCCTGGTACTTAGTAAACACTCTATAAATGTTTGTTAAATGGATAAATAAATTCTTCAAATCTCTCCCAAGTGGGACAGGCTGTAGCATGGAATGGTTTTGATCCACCAGGCTCTGAATTGTGGCCCAGGGGTCTTCCATTGCACAACCCCCCTACATATGCTTCTGCTAATAAAGACCCCAATCTTCAGAGTTATAAGGGAAAACATCTAGTGTAGTGAAGGGATTAATTCAAATCTTACCTAAACCAGATTCTTTAAACCATATACAATCACTAGCACTGGGAGGCCCCGATCCCTAATGATACTGATTTGAGACTTTGAATAAAATTATTTATAAAAATGAACAGGATAAGAGAGAATCCCTCATACTGAATATATCCAGTGACAAAAAAAGGAAGGAGGAAACAAAAAAATCTGAACACACAAAAATATATATTTAAAACAGAGATTCAACATTTGATCAAACTGGAAATCTAAAACTTGCTTAAAAATTTTACCAATACCAATTTAGCCAATATAAAAATTGATATTAATTGGGTTTTGTATCTCTATACTATAGGTTCTGAATGAACTTTAACATCAGCTGAAATACACTATTTTGTAAGATTTCAGGGACTTTAATACTAGGGCTTAAATTACAGTTATACCCAGGTATACCACTAAATGTAAACATAATCGCCCTGTAATTTTAGGGGAATTTCTGAATATAAAATAGTAAATAGGTATGCCTCACTTCACTATTGCATTATCTAAATTTCCCATAGTTATGGCACTCATTGTGCAAAACTAACCCACCATGGCCCTAGTTTAATATAGAGACCTAATAGTTGCCTCAATTCTATTATTAAATTACAAAATAGCAACTGGACCCCTGCTGCTGCTGCTGCTAAGTCGCTTCAGCCATGTCCGACTCTGTGCAACCCCACAGACGGCAGCCCACCAGGCTCCCCTGTCCCTGGGATTCTCCAGGCAAGAACACTGGAGTAGGTTTCCATTTCCTACTCCAACGCATGAAAGTGAAAAGTGAAAGTGAAGCCGCTCAGTTGTGTCCGACTCTTAGCGACCCCATGGACTGCAGCCCACCAGGCTCCTCTGTCCATGGGATTTTCCAGGCAAGAGTACTGGAGTGGGGTGCCAGTGCCTTCTCCGAACTGGACCCCTATTGACTGTCATTACTGTCACAGCCATTAATTAGTCTAAATTAAGGCTCCCTGGGGACATGCATTCCCTACTTCAATGCCACACACTGCCTTTATTGGACACTTCTAAAGTTCAAATTTTGGACAAGCACCTCACCATGTAGCCTTTCTGACCAAGTGTCTACTTGGCTACTGAGACAGTTAGTTCTTCCACTTCCTAAAAATACCAATATCACTAAAATATGTACTTAATGAGAAAGCATCAACTGTTTGATTGCAATATAAAGCCTAAAACTTCATATTTTGCCTTGAAGTCTTTGAACCTCACAGGGCCCCCTAACTGTGAATTCTGCTCTCACCAGACATGTACCCACCAGAGAGAGAGGCTCCCCATTTGGCTAGTTTCCCTGTCCGCTGGACCAATGGTAGTCCACCAATTCTCAACCTCAATGGGTTTCACTTCTCTGACAGACTTGTTTGGTCATTTCACACAAGTGAGGGCAGAGATCCTTCCCTCAGCAACTGGATGAATAAGAGGCAAGCTATACCTGTCTCTTATCACTCATTTAAAAAAATGAAAAAGCTTTTCTTTAATAATCAATGTGTCATTCTCTTTCTTTTCGAAATTGTATTTCCACCATACTTAGCTACACACTGGAAAAGGTATTAGGAATAACATTTCACAAACTCAATACACAAAATCATTTGCCCCTTGATACATTGAAAAACATAAAACTCTTAACCAATAAAGGCATATCTACATATATAAATATTTTTCCATGAAGAGTTTTATTTTTAATTTGTGAAATGTATTAGAGTTTTAATTTGTTTTAATGTCCATGGGTTCAGACACAGAAAGTCCTAACAGTACAATATTATATAGGTACTGATGTATATTTTATACAAGGAGTAGTGATATTTTATAAATCTTTAGTCTATGCAGAATTTACTTTAGTGAAATATGTAAAACTGAGACCTAAATTACTTCCATGCTTTGTTGTTTAGTTATGTCCAACTCTTTGTGAACCCATGGACTGTAGCCCACCAGGCTCCTTTGTGCCTGGGATTTTCCAGATGAGAACACTGGAGAGGGTTGCCATTTTTCTTCTCCAGGGGATCTTTCTGACTCAGGAATCAAACCCAGGTCTCCTGCATTGCAGGTGGATTCTTTACTAGCTGAGCTACCAGAGAAGCCAAATATAAAAGCAATTTTAAACCAACTTAATCTTAAAAATCTCTTGCCCCATTATTGCTTTAACTGACATTATTATATGAATGTATATCTCTATTTATTTTCACTGATTCGTTTCTGCATCATTTCATGTCAAAAGTTTCATAACTTCATATGTTTAAAATATAATAGAGTAAGCTAAGCACTTTACCCTTGTATTTTAAAAATTTCCTTCCATACTTAAGTCTTTAAAAATATTCTTAGTGAAATTTTCCATACTTCTCTTTGTGCTGGAATTTCCTACTGTGTTCATAATATTTTGTCTTTGTTATGTAATATAAATTTTTCAATAACATTTTTGTCTGATCTATGATTTTTCTTCAAGGTTGATTATGAATATTTAATGACAATATACTCTCAATCACAGTGAAAATAAAGCAGCATTTTACTAGACAAAATATAGCTAAAAGAAAATAAAAAAGAGAGCATTTATTGCAATCATAACCTAAGAGATATCACAAAGACTCTGTATGAGGTTCTAGGGGAAAGATCTAACATACCACAAATTAATGACTGCCATAGGTCAAAGGATGGTTGTTCTCATGTTCCCCTTAATTATACATAGACAATATCATTACTCAATTACAGAAGTGAATCTATCTGATAGCTGGTATCCTGATTCACCATTCCCTGCTAGGATCTAGAATTATTCTCTGCATCATCAATAAAAGCATTCTGATCATTCCTCTGATATATGTGTCCTAGTGACAATCATTTCCTATCACTTTCTTCTACTCTAAGACATTATTTCTATACTAAATATTTGTTCAAACTCCAGGACTCAATCTACCATTGCAAAATCACCTCAAATCAGTACCAGAAATGGAGATGCATTAATTTGAGAACAAAGATTATTATGGATGTTTGTACAATTAGATAGAAGTAATGCATTGATAATTCTTCACTTCTGG
Source organism: Capricornis sumatraensis (assembly GCF_032405125.1). Taxonomy (NCBI): domain Eukaryota; kingdom Metazoa; phylum Chordata; class Mammalia; order Artiodactyla; family Bovidae; genus Capricornis; species Capricornis sumatraensis. The sequence goes on along the minus strand of NC_091075.1, from coordinate 30,615,250 downwards.
CTGAGCAGCATCTCAATTTTATCTATGGCCTTCCACCCCATGTGGTTCTGCTATACTGAAACTTCATCAGAAAACACATATTGGCTAATACTTTGGATTAATAGCCTAATGGAACTGCCATTTTTCAGGTTGAAAATATACAAACAGCAACAGCTGATTGTTTTCTTTTAATATTGCAGTGCTCCTGAACATGTGTTTAAAAGAAACTCTAACTTTCTTTAATCAGATAGAAATAAAGAGTAATTCAAGGGGGCAATCTCCCTTTCTTCTAACTTGAACTTGAGAAAAATGGAAATCTAAGACCCTTTAGATTTGCATGATCATAAATTATTACTACATTCTATTTTCTTCTTTTTTAGAGGATTCATTAATCTAACATCGCTGTTATCCTGTATCTTCAAGGCAATCTATTTTTACTGATGCTGCTCATCAGAAATGAGTGCAAGTAGATGATACAGTGTTTACTCTTGTTGAAACTTTAGTATCAAAAATATTTAAAATAATTTCACTTTTCACCACTTGTTAATTTCACAATTACAGAAAGAAAACCAAAGAAAATCAAATACCACCTGAGGAAGTGAAAAACACATTTATGTCCATTGTCTTAATTTTCTGCTGTTAAATGATACAAGACACTTGTCTACTAAGAATCACATTTAAGACAATTTCTGATATATTTTTCCCTTCATAGTAATTTTCCCTTCACGACTGAGTGACTTCACTTTCACTTTTCACTTTCACAGTAATACCCCTGTATTTTAATTAATTTAGCTTGCTTATAATTAAAAACAAATCTGTACTTAAATACTTTTGTTTGTGTTCAGATTTTCCCTCTTAAGTAATTGGGTAATCAGTGATCAAGTGTATCAGGCTTTTATTTATTTTTTGTCAGTTCTCTCTTTTTTTATCTCAGTTTTATTTATTTAATTTTATTTTACTTTACAATACTGTATTGGTTTTGCTATACATTGACATGAATCCACCATGGGTGTACATGTGTTCCCCATCCTGAACACCCCTCACGCCTCCCTCCCCATCCCATCCTTCTGGGTCATCCCAGTGCACCAGCAGCTTTTAGAATAGTTCGATGTTTATAAAGTATCTGGACTGCCACATTTGGTGGGATTGTCTGACTGAAGATAATATGGATGGTATTAGTTGAATGCAGCTCTGGAAGAATGCTTTCAATTTTATTTTAAGGACTGCAACTCTTGCTATTACATATAATCTATCCCTTAATTACCCACTGGAGGCAAGACACATTACATTTCAAAGTATAGAATGGGATCCATTTATATCTGAACAATACTTTCATAAAACATTTGAGATTCAGGTATTTTGAGAAGCTTCTTTTTTTCGACTGTGGCCATGTAAAAAGTATAAATGGAAGTCAGGAAAGACTATCCTTGTTTTTCAGACTGAGGATGGTGCACACTAGAATAATTATCATCAATAGATACAGTGTTAACTCTTGGCCAATGAAAAGAAAAAATCATTTCAATTTCCTGTATCTATACTGCAAGTTAATTTTTGCTCCCACATTTTAGAACCATTTATTTTTGATGTGAATGTGAAATCTCTAATTTTTTAAATGGCTGATAATATTTTTCAAATTAAAATGATGTAGTGAGCTTCCCTGATGGGGCCACTGTTTAAGAATCTGCCTTGTAATGCAAGGGACACTGGTTCAATACCTGGTCTAGGAAAACCTTACACGCCGCAGAGCAACTAAGCCTATGTACCAAAACTACTGAGCCCACTCGCTGTAACTACTAAAGCCCATGTGCCTAGAGCCTGTGACCCACAAGAGAAGCTACTGCAATGAGAAGCCCATGCACTGCAACCAGAGACTAGTGCCAGTTCACTGCAACTAGAGAAAGTTCATGCACAGCAACAAAGATCAAGCACAGCAAAAAAATAAAATAAAATAAATAAACATATTTTAAGTTGTAAGGAAAATAAATGAAAAGAAGGGAGCTGAGAGCAAAAATGATACATTCAGTTCAGTTCAGTCACTCATTCATGTCCGACTCTTTGCGACCCCATGAATCGCAGCATGCCAGGCCTCCCTGTCCATCACCATCTCCCGGAGTTCACTCAGACTCAATTCCATTGAGTCATTGATGCCATCCAGCCATCTCATCTTCGGTCATCCCCTTCTCCTCCTGCCCCCAAACCCTCCCAGCATCAAAGTCTTTTCCAATGAGTCAGCTCTTCGCATGAGGTGGCCAAAGTACTGGAGCTTCAGCTTTAGCATCATTCCTTCCAAAGAAATCCCAGGGCTGATCTCCTTCAGAGTGGACTGGTTGGATCTCCTTGCAGTCCAAGAGACTCTCAAGAGTCTTCTCCAACACCACAGTTCAAATGCATCAATTTTTCAGCGCTCAACTTTCTTCACAGTCCAACTCTCATATCCATAAATGACGACTGGAAAAACCATAGCCTTGACTAGACGGACCTTAGTCGGCAAAGTAATGTCTCTGCTTTTGAATATACTATCTAAGCTGGTCATAACTTTCCTTCCAAGGAGCAAGCATCTTTTAATTTCATGGCTGCAGTCACCATCTGCAGTGATTTTGGAGCCCCCCAAAAATAAAGTCTGACACTGTTTCCCCATCTATTTCTCATGAACTGATGGGACCAGATGCCATGATCGTTTCTGAATGCTGAGCTTTAAGCCAACTTTTTCACTCTCCACTTTCACTTTCACTTTCATCAAGAGGCTTTTTAATTCCTCTTCACTTTCTGCCATAAGGGTGGTGTCATCTGCATATCTGAGGTTATTGAGATTTCTCCTGGCAATCTTGATTCCAGCTTGTGTTTCTTCCAGTCCAACATTTCTCATGATGTACTCTGCATAGAAGTTAAATAAGCAGGGTGACAATATACAGCCTGATGTACTCCTTTTCCTATTTGGAACCATTCTATTGTTCCATGTCCAGTTCTACCTGTTGCTTCATGACCTGCATACAGATTTCTCAAGAGGCAGGTCAGGTGGTCTGGCATTCCCATCTCTTTCAGAATTTTCTGCAGTTTTTTGTGATCCACACAGTCAAAGGCTTTGGCATAGTCAATAAAGCAGAAATAGATGTTTTTCTGGAACTCTCTTGCTTTTTCCATGATCCAGCAGATGTTGGCAATTTGATCTCTGGTTCCTCTACCATTTCTAAAACCAGCTTGTACATCTGAAAGTTCATGGTTTATGTATTGTTGAAGCCTGGCTTAGAGAATTTTGAGCATACTTTACTAACATGTGAGAAGAGTGCAATTGTGTGGCAGTTTGAGCATTCTTTGGCATTGCCTTTCTTTGGAATTGGAATGAAAACTGAACTTTTCCAGTCCTGTGGCCACTGCTGAGTTTTCCAAATTTGCTGGCATATTGAGTGCAGCACATTCACAGCATCATCTTTCAGGATTTGAAAAAGCTCAACTGAATTCCTTCACCTCCACTAGCTTTGTTCATAGTGATGCTTTCTAAGGTCCACTTGACTTCACATTCCAGGCTGTCTGGCTCTAGATTAGTGATCACACCATCATGATTACCCAGGTAGTGAAGATACTTTTTGTATAGTTCTTCTGTGTATTCTTGCCAGCTCTTCTTAATATCTACTGCTTCTGTTAGGTCCATACCATTTCTGTCCTTTATCGAGCCCATCTTTGCATGAAATGTTCCCTTGGTGTCTCTAATTTTCTTGAAGAGATCTCTAGTCTTTCCCTTTCTGTTCTTTTCCTCTATTTCTTTCCACTGATCGCTGAAGAAGGATTTCTCATCTGTTCTTGCTATTCTTTGGAACTCTGCATTCAGATGCGTATATCTTTCCTTTTCTCCTTTGCTTTTCAATTATTCTTTTCACAGATATTTGTAAGGCCTCCCCAGACAGCCATTTTGCTTTTTTGCATTTCTTTTTCATGGGGATGGTCTTGATCCTTGTCTCCTGTACAATGTCATGAGCCTCATTTCATAGTTCATCAGGCACTCTATCTATCAGATCTAGGCCCTTAAATCTATTTCTCACTTTCACTGTATAATCATAAGGGATTTGATTTAGGTCATACCTGAATGGTCTAGTGGTTTTCCCTACTTGCTTCAATTTAAGTCTGAATTTGGTAATAAGGAGTTCACGATCTGAGCCACAGTCAGCTCCTGGTCTTGATTTTGTTGACTGTATAGAGCTTCTCCATCTTTGGCTGCAAAGAATATAATCAATCTGATTTTGGTGTTGACCATCTGGTGATGTCCATGTGTAGACATTTTCTTGGCAAAAGTCTATTAGTCTTTGCCCTGCTTCATTCCGTATTCCAAGGCCAAATTTGCCTGTTACTCCAGGTGTTTCTTGACTTCCTACTTTTGCATTCCAGTACCCTATAATGAAAAGGACATCTTTTTTGGGTGTTAGTTCTCAAAGGTCTTGTAAGTCTTCATAGAACCATTCAACTTCAGCTTCTTCAGTGTTACTGGCTGGGGCATAGACTTGGATTACTGTGATATTGAATGGTTCGCCTTGGAAATGAACAGAGATCATTCTCATTTTTAAGACTGCATTCAAGTACTGCATTTCAGACTCTTTTGTTGACCATGATGGCTATTCCATTTCTTCTGAGGGATTTCTGCCCGCAGTAGTAGATATAATGGTCATCTGAGTTAAATTCACCCATTCCAGTCCATTTTAGTTTGCTGATTCCTAGAATGTCAACGTTCACTTTTGCCATCTCCTGTTTGACCACTTCCAATTTGTCTTGATTCATGGACCTGACATTCCAGGTTCCTATGCAACATTGCTCTTTACAGCATTGGACCTTGCGTCTATCACCAGTAACATCTACAACTGGCTATTGCTTTTTCTTTGGCTCCATCCTGTCATTCTCTCTGGAGTTATTTATCCTCTGATATCCAGTTGCATAGTGGGCACCTATTGACCTGGGGAGTTCCTCTTTCAGTATCCTATCGTTTTGCTTTTCATACTGTTCATGGGGTTCTCAAGGCAAGAATACTGAAGTTGTTTGCCATTCCCTTCTCCAGTGGACCACATTCTGTCAGACCTCTCCACCATGACCTGCCTGTCTTGGGTTGCCCTGAGGGCATGGCTTAGTTTCACTGATTTAGACAAGCTGTGGTCCTAGTGTGATAAGATTGACTAGTGTTCTGTGAGTATGGTTTCAGTGTGTCTGCCCTCTGATGCCCTCTTGGAACACCTACCATCTTACTTGGGTTTCTCTTACCTTGGGTGTAGGGTATCTCTCCACGGCTGCTCCAGCAAAGCACAGCCACTGCTCCTTAATAATTATACATTAGCATGCCAAACCAGCTCACTAACCAAAAATTGAGACAGGTCGTTTAAATTATGGGCCATCACTGCCAATTCTGTTAACACATTTGTTGCCTAAATTAAATCTCTTGAGCATTCCGGTGCTTTGTTTTTAGAAGGTAAACAATATATTTATCTTTAATGTGGAAATTCTGATGATATTAATATTAGAATGGTCAACTAAGTTCTTGGCTCAAGATTTGTCACCCCTACTCATCTCTATGAGAACACATTAGCAACATCAAATAAATAAGCAGACAAGTAAGCGAGCAAAACATTTCTCCAATATCACAAGATTTTGCTTTCCAGTCACATAATTAGAAAAGAATCATACCTCTCTAAAAAGTCTCAACTGAAAACTTCTTCAGGGCACTGGATTTTAACATATCACTGTTTCTATTTACTTATTTTTATGTTATTCTCAAAGTATTTATTTTTAAATAAACACTTTACTCTAAAAAAAAAAAAACAACAAATTTAATTTTTTAATCCCTCCAGTAGCCAAGCTAAAATGCACATTTGCACACATATATACACATGCAAGTAAACCAACAATGCATTTAGATCCATTTTCTAATATCACACCACGTTCTATTAAGTAGCACTAATTGCATTTGGAATGAAAATTAACTGAGAAGCCTTGACTATTTTTACATAGCTGCTTGAACTTACACATTATCTTTGGAGTTCATTCTATGAGAGCAGTGTTCACATTTCATAACCCAATATGAAAAAAATGTATGTGTAATTTGCCAGCATGTCATCACTGAAACACTGTGATTCAATGTAGTCAGCGTACATAAAAATGACAATATAGTTACTTCCCAATTATCTTAAAGCAGCAGAGTAACCAATGTTTCAATATAGTGCATAATTGATTCCTAATTACTGTACTTTCACAGCGAGGCCACAGTCTGTAACTTCATTAAATAGTGAAGACACAAATAACTATTCATAAGGAAAGAATTAGCATATACTATATGCTTTTTTACTTTCTAATCTGTAAATGTTTTAGGTTCTGGTCTGTGGAGAGGCTGCTCAGTTTACAATACACCATTCAGATGTTCCTTGGGGAATAGGAAATCAGCCCACTGACATTCATTTGGGAGGGGGGAATAAAATACTGGCTTTTGATGGCTGCTGCACTCTAGAGGTTTTGGCCCAGTTCTTGACCCATTTCCAGTACAGGGCTGTAGAAGAGCAAATATCCAAGTCTGTGAATTCAGAGCACATTGACCATTATATACATTGAGGCTTGTTAAGACTCTTGTGGAGGATGAAAGAGAAAAAATGGTAAAGTGACAGAACATAAGGGACTAGGATCTATTTATGCCTAATGGGAGAAATGTATGAAGAGTGTAGCTTCTAATCACAAATGCTGCTGAAATAATTTCAGTTTTAGAGGGGTCCATGAGATAAAGGGAGGGGGAACATGTACCTGTGTATATGAAGGTATAGAAAGAAATGAGCAAACAAAATGGAATATAAAGAGAGAAGCTATATGAAAATACCAAATGTTGACTTTTAACAATGCAGAGTTGATTTTTCCTATCTTTACATTTCCCTATTACAGAGCTTTGTAAAGATGTTATTTTTGGTTAACTATAACTTAGCAAAAAGGTTCAGATGATCAGCAAGTGTTGGACTATAATGTAATTTAAAATATTTCCATAATGAAGTATTTGAATAATGATAGTAAATAAACACTATCATCAGATTTTAATTTTCAGCTGCCATAATTGTGGTGTATTTGTGGAAGTAAATGGTCACATATAATGTTATTGATTAGAAAGACTGCAATCATTCACTGGTAATTTTTGAGTCTCTAACCTGTGCACACCATATCACATAAAACTGTGTAAGAAATATAATTGTATAATATAAACAGTCAGTATATCATGCATCTGCAATACTGAACTAAATAAACGTTAGGCAAGACAGAGGCTCTTAAATTTTGTGCAGAAACACAGTGCAGCCCAAATAGTCAAAGCAATGTTGACAAAGAAAAATAAAACTGGAAAAATCAGGCTCCCTTGATTCAAACAATATTACAAAGCTACAGTCATCAAAAGAGTATGGTGTTGGCACAAAAACACATAGATCTATGGAATAGGAGTGAATTTTCAGATAAACACATGCATCCATGGTCACCTCATCTATGGTTGCCTAATCTATGACAAAAGAGGCAAGAATATACAACGAGAGAAAGGAAAAAAAAGACAACAGCCTCTTCAATAAGTGGTGCTGGGAAAACTGGACAACTAAACAGATTTTGCACCTCAAAGAAACTCATAAACAAACAGAAAAGATAACCTTCAGAATGAGAGAAAATATTTGTAAATGAAGCATCTGATAAGGTATTAATCTCCAAAACACACAAGCAGATCATTCCGGTTAACATCAAGGAAACAAACAATCCAGTCAAAAATGGGCAGAAGATCTAAACAAACATTTCTCTAAGAAGACATTTAGATGGCTAAAAACCACATCAAAAATGTTCAACATGACTAACTATTCAGTTCAGTTCAGTTGCTCAGTCGTGTCCGACTCTCTGTGACCCCATGAATCGCAGCACGCCAGGCCTCCTTGTCCATCACCAACTCCCGGAGTTCACTCAGATTCACACCCATTGAATCAGTGATGCCATCCAGCCATCTCATCCTCTGTCGTCCCCTTCTCCTCCTGCCCCCAATCCCTCTCAGCATCAGAGTCTCTTCCAATGAGTCAACTCTTCACATGAGGTGGCCAAAGTACTGGAGTTTCAGCTTCAGCATCATTCCTTCCAAAGAAATCCCAGGGCTGATCTCCTTCAGAGTGGACTGGTTGGATCTCCTTGCAGTCCAAGGGACTCTCAAGAGTCTTCTCCAACACCACAGTTCAAAAGCATCAATTATTTGGAGCTCAGCTTTCTTCACAGTTCAACTCTCACATCCATACATGACTACTGGAAAAACCATAGTCTTGTTCCTCAGCAAATTCTTGTGATTGTTTAGTTCAGTTGTGATTGTTAACTATTAGTAAAGACTATAAGTTTGTGATTATATGTGTGTATAGGTATTCTCACAAAAGAATGCAACTTTGCAATTTTTATGTATTGGTACTCTATTTAAAATTTTCTTTTCAAACCTGAAAGTTGGTGATAATATTTAGTTTCTCTCATTCTCACTTTTTTAACAGTAAATCTACTGTTTTGAAATAGTATGTTAGCTACTCAAGAAGTTAGTTACAGTCACCCCTTGGTATCTGCAAGGGATTGATTCCAGGAGTCTCCACAGATACCAAAATCCAAGGATGCCTTTTATGTAAGTTCCTTACATAAAATGGCTTGGTACAGTGAACAGATTTAGTCCTCTGTCCAGATTTAATCCAGTACAGTGAACAGATTTAGTCCACTGAAACCTGAAGCTATGGATGACAAACTGTACTTTAAAGCATTGGTTCTTCATAGAAAAGTCAAATTTATAATATCTTTTGCTACTATAATCATGACAGAAAAATCATTCATAGAACCTTGAGGCCTCGAATTATAACGTCTGTCACCAAATATCCTATAGCACATAAGAGAAAATTCAAACACTGCCTTTTTAAACAATCAGTTAAAATCACTTGAGTAAAGGGCAGACGCTTTTGAACTGTGGTGTTGGAGAAGACTCTTGAGAGTCCCTTGGACTGCAAGGAGATCCAACCAGTCCACTCTGAAGGAGATCAGCCCTGGGATTTCTTTGGAAGGAATGATGCTAAAGCTGAAACTCCAGTACTTTGGCCACCTCATGCAAAGAGTTGACTCATTGGAAGAGACTCTGATGCTGAGAGGGATTGGGGGCAGGAGGAGAAGGGGACGACAGAGGATGAGATGGCTGGATGGCATCACTGACTCAATGGAT